>NC_064851.1:58525439-58785439 GCF_024139225.1 Suncus etruscus | reverse complement strand
GTAACCAAAAAAGAAACTTACCATCTAATAAAACACATGGGGTTGGATTGCTAGCAAAGTGGGTAGGGCATTTGCTATGGACCCTGCTGACTCAGGTTCAATCCCCAGCATCCCATATGGTCACCGAGCCTGCCAGGAGTGATTTCTGAGTGTAAGCTATGATAATCCCTGAGTGCTGCTGGGTGGGACCCAAAAATCCTATACATAATATATATTAACATAAATTTTAACAATATTGTAATCATGTTATTTAAACTATAATAATAAAGTATAATTGGAATATATATAATGTTATAGACAATATTACTTCAATTTTAAAAATCCATCTGAGGACTTGAATAGGGATTTACATTCAGATGACTCAAAGACACCTGACAGTATGCTTAACATCTTGTTAGAGAAAGATAAAACCACACTGAAGGGCCAGAGAGATAGTTCAATAGGCTGGAGCATAAGCATTCATGAAGGAGACTCAGGTTCGATTCCCAGCATTGCAGTAGTTCCCTGAGCTCTAACAGGAATTACCCCTTAAGAACCAAGCTGGGAGAAGTTTCTAAGCACTGTTGGTTTGTCTCCAAAGGCAAAAGAAAAAAAAAGTAGGCAAAAAATACCCCATAATTTTATATCCCTTACATTGGTGAGAATGACCTATATTCAAAATAATTGGAAACAACAAATTTTGGTGAGGATATGGAGAAAAAGGAAGCCTGGTCTACTTCTTTTTATTTTGTTTTGTTTTGTTTTGTTTGTTTTTTGGCCATACCCGCTGATGCTCAGGGGTTACTCCTTGCTGTGTGCTCAGAAATCGCTCCTGGCTTGGGGAACATATTGGACGGCAGGGATCTAGCCGAGGTCCGTCCTGGATCAGCTGCGTGCAAAGCAAGCACCCTACCACTGTGCTACTGCTCCAGCCCCTTGGTCTACTTCTGATGGGAAGGTAGATTGATATGAATTTATGAAAAAAGAATTTATGAAAAATACAGATTTATTTAAGATATAGAAATGGGGCTGGAAAAATAGTACAGGGGTTAAGGTATAGCCTTTACAGATGTAGCCAATTTTGCCTTGTAACCAGCACTTAGATCTGGTCCTCTGAGAATCTCTGGAAGTAACATCTGAGCACAGAGCCTGGAATAAGCTTTGCGCACAATCAGGTGTGGTATAATAATATATACAGTAGTATGTATTGTATTGTTATTATAGTAGTATTACCAAATGGGGATTCCATATTACCCAGTGATACTATTCTGTAACATTTATCCAAAGAGCACAAAAACTCTGATTGGAAAGGATAATTACTCTTCTATGTTCATAGCATTAATCACTCTTGTCAAAATACTAATTTATTCTAATGGCCAATGACCTTTAAATATATAAAAGATTCTGTGGTATATGTTCAAAATGACAGATACTGCTCTGGCATTAAAAAGCAACAACAACAACAGGGCTGGAGTGATAGGACAGTGGTAGGATGTTTGCCTTGTATGCGGCCAACCCAGGACAGACCTGGGTTAGATCCCCAGCATCCCATATGGTCTCCTGAGCCTGCCAGGAGAGATTTCTGAGCACAGAGCCAGGAGTAACCCTTGAGTGTTGCCGGGTGTGGCCCCAAAATAAAAAACAAAAACAAAAACAAAACCAACAACAGATTAAATTGTACCTTTTTAATACATGACGGACCTTGAGGTGATTATATGAGTGAAATGAGAAAGTGAAAGATGCTTATCAGATCGTTTCACTAGTGTAATATGAAAGCAACAAGTAGGCTTTCAAAAAGCAACAAAATTAACTCCTAGATTTGGTGGAAACTATGATGGCTACTGCAAGAAAGGGGAAAAGGGTGGAGGAATGGATAAAGAGTTATTTTTAGTGGTGACTTTCTCAGTGGCTTTGAAACTTCAGTGATAGGTTTGGTGTCTCATACAGAGGTGAAACTAAACCTGAAATGCTATAATATTGTATATATAGACATAAATGTTTATGATGAATAAAAGTGATTAATCAGAAAATTAAAAATATAAATACTTTTTTTCTAGAAGCACTCTTAGAATTAAGATTCTAAATGCCTTCCCTCATGATCACTGTTTTTTGGGAAGTATATGTTGTCTCTCTTGAATTTATGAGAACATTCCATTTGATTGAGAAATAATTTATTTTTCTGTTAGGATACAAGAAATGCCTTTCTTTTTTCAGCCCCCTACAGTAAAAATGAATCTTGTTAAGAAGTAATTTTCATTGTTAGATTCAAATAAGGCCAGATCCAGTTGTTAGTGCTTTGGAAATTTTCCATAACTTCATATGAAGTAGTGTTTTATTTCTTTGCGTAGATAGATGCCACTTGATGTCTGCCAAGAGAATTTTTTCTCTGACTACTTTACATATTTAACACCATAAGATACTGTGTCATATTTGAAGCAGCTTCACCTTTATACTCAGACTAATGTTGTGCAGTCAAAATAAAACTGAAAATTAGTTTCTTTGTTAGTTTTAAAGTTTTCCTACCTTGAACTGCCTCACAATGAAGCAATGAAGTCCACAAACCTCTACTTCATAGTTTCCACCCAACGCAGGCATATGCATAACTCCACTCAATTAAACATTAGTTGCTCCAGCTCCTGCTTATGCACTACTAAACCATGCACTGTGCTGACATTACATGAATGAACAAAGCCAAGAGCTGAACCAGGACGAGATCCTCGCTCTTACTGCACAGGTTTTAAGAGCGCCAGGAGATGCAGTGATAAAATTCCTGTGATGGCTTGTTGTGTTTGTGTTTTGGAGTTCCAGAACTGTTGCAGTTTCTGTTTGTAATTGATAGAAACAATAACAGAACAAGGAGGGAGCTCTCTTGGGTTTGAAGTAGTAAGTCAGCATGTACTGAGATGAGAGTTGGAGAGACACTCAGCAGGGACTGTGTTTGGGGCTGGTGGTTCTCTGCCAAAAGATGCTGGGCTCTGAGTAGTGGTCATCGAAGCACATGTCTCCCACTTCCTTCATTTTTAAGGAAAATTTGTCTTTGGTCTCTATTACGAGCACCTTGTTTTTATAGCCTTTGTGAGGGTGAATGGAACATTGTTGGCTTAAGGCCAGCGAGCACCTGTGTCTCCCATGTCAGTTAAAATCTGTTGAACATGGAGTGTATGGAAATGGTGAAGTTAGATGTAATTTTAGTGTCTTTCACTCGCCAAGACAGTGATTTTTTAGAAAGAAAATAGGAACTTAACTCCCTCCTAAGAGTGCAGACTTACAATAAATCTAAGATGGACAACTCAGTAAAGTACGAAGAAGAAAAATTGGTAAGAATTTACTAAACATGTATGTTCCTTTGTCTTGATATGTGTAAATACACATAAAGCATATACCTATTATTTGAGAATTGCTTTCTGTATTTTGGAGAATTATGTTCAATTTAGTAGTAGAGTAAGTATACTTTGGAGTTTTTAGGGGGGTGATTTTTGGAACTTTATTTAAACAGAAATATACAAAGTTGCTCATAATACAGTTATTTCAGGTATTTGATCACATCAGTCACACCGCCAGTGTGACCTTACCTCTAACCAGTATCCTCTATTTCCCACTTCCCCCTAAATCTGCTTCCCCTAGTGATCACAAAGTAATTCACCTTTTTTATTTTATTTCTTTGAAGGTTTATTTATTGATTGGTTGGTTCGTTCGTTCGTTTTTGGGCCACACCAGCGATCTTCAGGGCTTACTCCTGGCTCTGTGCTCAGAAATTGCTCCTGGCAAGCTTGGATGACCAGATGGGATGCCAGGAATGGAGCCGGGTCTGTCCTAGGTCAGTCGCATGCAGGGCAAATGCCTTACTGCTGTGCTATCTCTCCAGCCCCAAATAATTCACTTTATATTGTTTGTTAAAACAAATGGCAAATGGAATGATCAAAACATAGTTTAGTGAAAGGAAAAATTTGAAAATTGGTCAATCTCGCAATGATGTTACTCAAATAATTGCCTAAGGTTTTACTGAGCTGACTGGTACTGGCTGAGCCTTCTCTGTTATTGTTTTCATTAATTGAGCTTGGTGGCTTCTATGTTATTTTTCCATCAAGTTTGATGTGATCGTAGTAGACTCCCATTACTGTGAAATCTGTAGGTGTCATTGTGCAGCATGAATTCCAGGAGTAGGATGCTGGACAGTTCAGCAGCTTGGTGTCTCTTGACTTTAATTGTGGAACGGTGGAGATAGACCATTTACATGCTGGGGGTGTTGGATGTGGGCGGAGGCTGTCGGTGTGGAGTCAGCCACTCACCCACCCCCATTCAGAGAAGACTCCCAAAGTTCTCAGCCTGGAGATTAATCTACCTGGGACTGTTCAGCAACTTAATGTCTCTTTGAGATTAGTTCTTTCTTAATACAGTCATTTCTGCTGTGGACTCAGCACCAGCACTTGTATTCAGTTGCAAGTTTTCTACTCCTTTCTCCTTTTTTCTTTTAACTTTAAGCACAGTGGTTACAAAATTGTTCACTGTTGGGTTTAAGTCTTATAGTATACACCACCCTTCACCAGTGAACCCTTCCGGACACCAATGTCTTCCCTTACCCTCCCCCCACCCCCACTACCCCCAACTCCACCTGTTTCTAGGAGAGGCAGTTTGCTTCTTTCTCTGTCTCTCTCTCCTCTTTACACTATGGTTTGACTATTGTTAATGGAGGGGTGGCTTGCCTATTAGTTTCTCCCCTTTCAGCCCCAAGTTCTTGTCCAGAGCAATCAGTTAAAACGATCATAGTCCCAGTAGACCCTTCTCTACTCTAGCTACACACTTATCACTCTTTGTGGCAAGCTTCCTACCATGGGCTGGACCTCCTGACTTTTGTCTCTATTGTCTCTGGGTATTATTACCATACTATCTCTTGGTTTTCTTATATCTCACAGATGAGTGAAATTAATCTATGTCTTTCCCTTTTCCTCTGTATCATTTCACTCAGTATAATATTCTCCATATCCATCCATGTATAAACAAATTTCATGACATAATTATATCTAGACCAATTACTTCCCATCTCTTTGCCTCTCCAAAGCTTAAGGCAGCACCTATGGTGCAGGACTGGGCACTCACCTGCCTCTTTAGTCTTCATGAAAGTGTCATGAACTTTTCAATTCTGAGAATCTGAGTCTCAGATGAGTAAAAGCTTTAGAAGACCTGAGACCAGGGCACCCATGGAGAATTTGTGTTGCCAGGGCAGTGATTTGGTTAGAGTGTGAAGATGGAATAGCCTGCCAAAACAGCTTCCAGTCTTTGGAAAGATGGAGAATCCCAGCTGGACTTGTGGTCTAAGATCAGAATAACCTCAAGAAAGGAAAGGGGTTATGTTTTGACATGACTCCCAGGTAATTTCAGATCTAAAAGTCCTCATCATCAGTCATGATAAGGGCCCTAAAATATGGTCACTTTGCTGACCTCATAGCAGGTTTTACTTGACAGGAGAGCAGATACCTACTTCAGCCTACTTCCTTCATTTTAGTGGTATTATTCACATATGAATAATAAATTTTGGAATATTATTCTTATTCCTTGGAGGGTGTGGTGTGGTTTCAGCCACACCTGGTTGTGTTCAGTGGCTATTCCTGGCTCTGAGGACTATATGTGGTGTCTGATATTTGAACCAGGATTGCGACCCCCCACTGTCATATCCAAGACTTGCTTCCAATGTTGTCTTTCTGATCATCCTCCATAGTTTTCTTCGTTCTTTTCATGTTTTTTTGGTGTTTGGACTATATTTTACAGATGCTTAGGGCTTACTTTTGGTTCTGTGTTCAGGCATCTCTCCAGGAAGTACTGATGGACCAGATGGGGTGCCAAAGATCAAACCCTGGTGGCTGTGAGCAAGGTGAACACATACCTCTGTTATCTCTTTATGCTTCTTCAGGATTTAAAGAAGAGGGTTTTTAGATTTATCTTACTAAAACAGATTTTGCTGGACCCATAGAGATAGCACAATGGTAGGGTATTTGCCTTGCATGTGGAAGACCCAGGACTGACGGTGGTTCGAATGCGACATCCCATATGGTCCTCGAAGCCTGCCAGGACCGATTTCTGAGTGCAGAGCCAGGAGTGACCCCTAGTGCTGCTGGTTGTGACCCAACACCCCCAAATAAATTAAGTACACGTTCTTTTAAAAACACACACACACACACAACTTTTGCTTTTTGTGTGTGTGGTGCCTTTAATTGTATGTGCACTTCATGCTGCATCACCATGTGAACTAAGCCCACAGCATATTTAGACATATTCTTTGGGTGTGAGATGTGCAATCTGGTGTGTGTGTGTGTGTGTGTGTGTGTGTTGTGGTAGCATAGCACCCTTTGTAACAAAGGAGCAAGTGGGTTCTATTCTTTGTGACTCAAGAAAAGGAATGCTTTTGTCTTCTTTCTCAGGCCTCAGTTCTGCTCTTTTTCTCTCAATTAGGAGGCCTTAATGGGTACAATTAAGTTACATCCTATTTAGTTAATTGTTGATTGGAAAAATGACTGTTTAGTTCCTTAGTTAATCTATGGTGTGTCCATCTTTAGAACGTTAGCAATCAACTTGATTTGCCTAATTCTGTGAGCCTTTCTTCTCAAATAGTGGGATCACTCTGATTGAGAGGAAGCAGATAACTGACAGATTGTTTGTAATCCATCTTGTTCATTTGAGGACCTGATACTTGGAATTTTATGTTTTCCTCCCTTTTTCTAACATAAAAGTCCAACAACATTTAGCTACTGTAACACTTGTTACAGTTTCCTACCATCTTTTGTCTCCATAAAATAAATCTCACAGGGGTGTTTTGTGCTTTTTAATATAGGCACCTCATTATTTAAAAAAAACACACCTGGTACTTTGTGATAAAGATTAATAGTGTTAAATAGGGGAGAAAGGTCTATGATATTATAGTAAAACTATTCCTCAGTGTGTTTAGAAGACATATTTGCAGTCTCATACATGACAATGCTTAGGTTTTAATTTGAACATTTAGATTTAATCAGGATATATTTTTTCTGATTTGCTTATTCAGTTTTCTTGGGCTAGTTTTCTTTTTACTTAATTAATCTTCAGGCTTTAATAAAGTGACAGTTTATTGAAAGGCTTCGTCTTAATCAGATAAAAATATAAGTCACTAATTATGTGATCACAGAGCACCTGTTACCTAGAATAGCAAGAAAGCTGCACTAGCTTAATGGGAAAAACTTGTAGGTGAAATTAGCAATACTGCATCTTCTGTTAATTTTTAAATCCAGCCTACAAACAATTTATTGTGACAGTTTTAGGCTGTGATTATGGGATTTTGGATGAGGTTTGATCATGCTAAAAATAGGCACAGGTGTTTTTGAGGATCAGAAGAGGAATATTAAACAATTGAAATTTTCTTTAAGACTGATGCTGTGTCATTGTCATAATTTCCCCAAAGGCATATTAATAATGCTTATAAATACTGACTTTTAATAGACTTTAGTAATCTGTGCTTTAGAGGCCTGGTATGCAAAGGAAAAAAATGTATAAAACACTCATTATGGAAAATTGCTACCTTTTTTATTTAATAAGAAATTTGTTGAAACAAAACCATCACAAAACCTATGGCATTATATTCCTGGCTATTAGCAGACTGGAGAATAATTGCCACCTTCTTTTACATCTTTTCACCTATTCTATTCAAGATGTAATTATACTTATTTGTTCCATGAATAAAAATGGAAACTAAAAAATAGTACTTGCATAGGATGGACCCTAGCTCCAAACAGAGCTCAGCTTCTAGTTCCCTAAGTCATCCTGGGTGATTGAATGCCTTATGCTCACATTCTAGTTTCTTCATTTGCAAAGTAGGAGTGTGTGTACTCACTTGAGGAATGTGTGGTAGGAGTACATTAAATGTGGAGATAGCACCTCTAGTCAGTGCTTGCTGTTATGATTTCTTTTCACATCAGTTTCCTCAGACTGTTTCTGTGGATAGTTGGTGGAGGAAAGGGGGTGTGCATTGGAGAAGGAAAAGGCATTAAGAAAAAAGCCTTTGTAGTAGCTCGGTCACCAAGTCTTGCATTGGATTTCTATTTGATTTTAATGTTCTGTTTCTGAGAACCATGCTGTTGGAAAAGAGAGAAGAGGAAGAAGCAGATGCCCCTGCAAGAACAAACAGTGGGACATTTCTCTCTTTCATTGAGATAACATCATTAGATTGACAAAGTGCAGAGAATCAATACTTGAAGTGGCCTGGTGCTTTCGCCCCAAAGTGTGCTAGTGTTAACACTTCACAACCAGAGAATCTGCTGAATCACCAGTTCCATCTTTGCTGTCATTACAGCTGCTGACTTTGATCCCAGACACTAGATCCTCACCATAGGGATCTGCCCCAGAGCAGGAGAATAGACTAATTGGATAAATGTGAGAAATACAGGATGACTTAGAAGCTGCCTTGTGTGATCAAGGAACCTTGGGAAAGGGCTGCTTTTTCCTGTGCTTTCTCTCAATGGCTGTCCATCTTCCTTTCCGCCCCCTGCACTCTGGCTCTGTCTGCTTCTTGGTATAATGTCAGAAATGCTAATCATGTCAGACTGTGACCCTGACAGTCCTGACATTCACAACAAAGAAACCAGAAGGAGAGAGAGGAACAGAGACCTATAATGGGAAAGGTGAGGAGAAGCAGCAGTGACACTTTTATTTTTCCTAGCCCATACAATCTCAAGCTTCAATATCACTAGTGTTTTGTTATTACATCCAAGGAAAATTAAGCAAGAGCAAGGTGAATGCTGATGGAGATTAGCATTGATCAGGGAAGAGTTTGTGTTCCTGATTTTCTCTCTCCTAAACTTTAGGTTGGAGCCTCTATTCTAATTATTGTGCCAATAATTTCTTCTCCCCAGAAAGTGAAATTATTCACCCTTTCCTTCACCCCAGTTTCCTTCTTTGAACCAAAACAAAATTAGGCACAGATCTTAGCAGGCAGTGAGTTCTCTTGAAGGTTTTTCATTTTATTATTTTTGTATCATTTTGGGGTCAAATTTGGCAGTGCTCTGGGTTTATTCCTGACTTTATGCTTGGGGGTCTCTCCTGGGGGACATGAAAGCTATATGTGGCACTGGGATTTAAACCTGGGTCAACCGAGTGCATGGCAAGTTCTGCTATCTCTCAGGCCCTGCTTAGGTTTTTCACTTTATTCCCAGATTGCCAGTGTCTAATCTGAACAATAGCTGCTTCAGGAATTTAGTCATGGTCAGCAATAGTATGGTGCTGACAGAACTGGAGAAGGAACTGTGCCATCCTCAGGCTGCTTTTCCTTTCTCAGCCTCCTTAGCATATTCCTGCCATGGGTACCCTATTACCAACATTTTGGAGTGGTGTGACAGTAGTCAGGTCTTCCCAAACCCTTTGAGAATTCCCATCAGTTTCTGCTCACTTACGAGACATGCTGGCGATTGCCTCAGTTTGCTTTCAGTCAGGACCTGGAATTTTGCTGCCACATTGTACATGTTTTGAATCCAGATTCTGTGACCTAAATTGAGCTCAGAACTCAGCCTGAATCATCCTCACCTTCCTACAAACATGAGACTCCAGTTGCCAGCTCAGCTTTAGAGGTATTTTGAATCAACATCTGTCCCTTTCCTTTAAGCAAAAGAAAAAAAAAAAAAGGAAAGGTCTATTGATTCCACATTAGTTCCTCTCTCATAAAGGAAGCATGTTTTTTGGTTTATTTTTGTGGCCAGGTGGCTTCTCTTAAGATATATTTAAAAATACCATCAGAAAGAATGGGTGTTGGAACATCTATTACTAAAACTCAACTATCAACAACATTTTAACTCTATATCTCATGGCAATTCAATTAAAATTTTTTATTCAAACCATTGTGATTTTAAAAGTTATTTATAGTTAAGTTTTAGACATACAGTGCTTTAGGACCAGTCCAATCAGTAGTATTAACTTCCCTCCACCAGTGTTCTTTGAGTCCATCCCATGCTACCATCCCGTACCCATCCTGCCATCATAATAGGCATCTTTTTAAGTTAGGCTGTTAAAGTTTGGGTCTCCTGGTCTCATGATTTCATTGTTGTTTACTATGACTTGGGTATTTAGTTCTGTTGTTTCTTTTTCTTTCTTTCTTTATTTTTTAATAATAATTTTTATTGTGACCAAAGAGTGAAAAACAAATCTTTCACAATAGTATTTAAGGTACATAGTGACAATGAATCAGGGTCATTCCCACCACCAGGGTTGTCCTCCTCCCTCCACCCTTTTTCCCAGCATGTGTGCCATATCTCCCCTTTGTTCCTCGGGAGTGCTAGTGAAACTGTTCCCCTCTGTGTATAGCTTGTTGTAGATAGGGTATCAATTCTGTTATTGACTTTAGGTTTGATGTGTATGTCAGATTATTTTTAATTCCACTCAGTGTTCATATGGCTGTTTGGTCCTGGTACTGTTCATTTTTATTTTTCTCCTCGATTCATGAGGCAGAACAAGATGATTCACATTGTGTGATTCTGCTGGAAGAGGACAAAGAGAAAAAAGATAGCAGCTACCCCCCAAAAAATTAAAAAATAAAATAAAAAGCTTCCAGCAGCAAAAGAATCACCAAATAATAACCACAAGAGTGAAAAAGAAGGAAAAGAAAAAAATGACGAAAGAAAAGAAGTAAAAAAAAAAAAAGAAGTGCTGGTGTGGCAAGGTTTTGTGCCCCCCCCCCCGTTTTTGCATAGGCACAGTAAGTTTTGGGGAAGTAGGCCTAAGAAATTCAGGGTTTCTCCACCCTTAAAGCATACTGTCATGGGAACAACTACTGGCTCTGTACATGCTCTTTACCACACTCCAGGGTCTTTTTTTGTGGTGCCAGGAAAACTTTCTACTCAGTTGTGGATGATAAAATTAGGCCTCTGTAGCTAGAGATCTTGGTATTTGCACTGGTCAGAGGACAAGGTCTAGGTTAGAGTCTTTATGGTTCTAGCATCATTATTGTTGTAATCAGTCTTCTGTAATGAGTGGTCTTGGTCTAGTGCACCTGAAACCTCATGGTAATTTACTTAAAAAAATTAGTAGGGAACTTGGGAGAAAGTTGAGGTTCCATTTTGCAGTATACCTGTCCCTAGTGCCCAAGAAAAATGTTTCAAATTTGAGAGAAATATTTCTCTTAATTTGTAAAAAAAAATGTATTTAGTGAATTATAGCAAAACTTTAACAAGGAATCCTTAAATTTGTTCTACTCATGAACCTCTTTCACCCACAAAATGCATCAGAGAGGCCTGTGAAGTAGTACAAGGTTTAAAGATGCCATGCATCACTAACGAATTCTTTCAAACCTTTCAAGAGGAACTACTGCCTATACTTTTCAGGTTCTTCCAAGAAATTTAAGAAACAAAAACACTACCAAATAGTTTTTATGAAGTTAACATCACCCTAATACCAAAAGCAGACAGAGATGCCACAAAAAATAATGAACTACAGACCAATATCCCTAATGAACACAGATGCAAAGATCCTCAACAAATTTCTAGCAAATAGGATCTAACGCCTCATCAAAAAAGTCATACACCATGACCAAAGATTCATTCTGGGAATGCAAGGATGGTTCAACATATGCCAGTCAATCAACGTAATACACCACATCAACAAAAGGAAAATTAAAAACCACACGATCATATCAGCAGATGCACAGAAAATATTTGATATAGTTCAGTACCCATTCATGATCAAAACTCTACAAGATGGGAATGGAAGGAACTTTTCTCAATGTAGTCAAGGCCATTTACCACAAACCCATGGCAAATATTATACTCAATGGAGATAAGTTGAAAGCCCTTCTAAGATCTGCAAAGCAAGGCTGTCACTGCTTGCCACTCCTGTTCAACAAAGTACTAGAAGTACTTGTATAGCAATTAGGTAAGAAATAGATGTCATGCAGATAAAAAAGAAAGAAGTCAAACTCTCACTATTTGCAGATGACATGATATTATACTTAGAAAATCCTAAAGATTCATCAAAAAGCTCCTAGAAAGAATATATTTATATAACAAAGTGGTTACAAAATCAATAGCCTTCTCATACACAAATAATGATAGAGAAGAAATAGACATTGAAAAAATCCCATTCAAAAAAGTTCCACAGAAATTTAAATATCTTGGAGTCACTTAGCTAAAGAAGTGAAGGATCTATGCAAAGAAAACTACCAAACATTGCTTCAAGAAATAAAAGAGGGTTCAAGAAGATGGAGACATATACCCAGTTATGGATTGGGGGGATTAACATCAGAAAGTGACAGTAGTCCCCTAAACATTATAAAGATTTAATGCAATCCATCCGAGGATACCCATAACATTCTTCAGAGAAGTGGATCAAACACTCCTGAAATTTATTTGGAACAATAAAAGCAAAAGAATAGCTAAAGCAACCCTTAGGGGGAAAAATATGGGAGGCATCACTTTCCCCAAAATTAAATTGTACTACAAATCAATAATCATTAAAACAGCATGGTACTGGAAAAAAGACATACCCTCAGATCAGTGGAATAGTCTTGATTATTCAGAGAATGACTCCCATACATACAATAAATTAATCTTTTATAAAGGGGCAGAAAATGCAAAATGGAGCAAGGAAAGCCTCTTTAGTAAGTGGTGCTAGGAAAAATGGTTAGCCACATGCAAAAAAGCAAACTCAGACCTCTGATGCAATGCACAAATCAAAATGGATTAAAGACATTGATGTCAGACCTGAAACTATAAAGTATCTAAAAGAAAGCATAGGTAAAACATTCCATGATATTAAGACTAAATATGTCTTCAAGGAGGAATCATCACTGTCCAAATAATTGGAAACAGAGGTAAGCAAATAGGATTACATCAAAATGAGAAGCTTCTGCACTTCAAAGGAAACAGCAATCAGGGTTAAAAGATCACTCATGGAATAGGAGAAATTATTCACCCAACTCCCATCAGATAAGGGGCTAATATCTAAAAGCCACAAAGTACTAACAGAACTTTACAAGAAAAAAAAATGTAACCCCATCAAAAAATGGGGAGAGAAAATGAACAGATATTTTCTCAAAGAAGAAATACAAATGGCCAAAAGGCACATGAAAAAAATGTTCCATGTCACTAATTATCAGGGAGATGCAAATCAAAACAACAATGAGATACCATCTCATGCCACAGAGTCTTACACAGATCACAAAGAACCAGAACATGGTTCTGGATGTGGGGAGAAAGGAACTCTCATTTACTGCTGGGGGAAATGCTGTCTGGTCCAGCCTTTCTGGAAAACAATATGGATATTTCTTTAAAAACTGGACAGCTCCCATATGATCTAGCAATACCACTCCTAGGAATTTACCCTAGAGCCACAAAACACAATACATCAATGCTCTCTGCACTCCTATGTTCTTAGCAGTGCTATTTACAACAGCCAAACTCTGAAACAATCTAGATGCCCAACAAATGAATGGCTAAAGAAACTGTGTATGGAATACTACACAGCTGTTAGAAAAAATTGTCATGAAATTTTCCATTACATGGATAGACATGAAAGCTATTACGCTAAGTGAAATAAGTTAGAAGCAGATAGATAAACACAGAATAGTCTCACACATCTGTGGAATTTATGAAAAATAAAAGACAATATAGTAATAATACTCAGACAATAGAGATGTGGGCTGGAAGCACCAGTCCATGGTATGAAGCTTACCAGAAAAAGTGGTAAGTGCAGTTAGAGAAATAACTACACTGACAACTACCATGACAATGATAGAAATAGAATGTCTCGAAGACAGGCAGGGGATGGCGGAGGAAGGAAATGAGGGATATTATTAATGGAAAAGTTGCACTGGTGACGGGGGGTGCATTTTATGACTGAAACTCACCTAAAAACAGGTTTATAGCCATCATGCTTAATTAAAGAAATTATTATTTTAAAAAATTGGAGCTTGTAGTGCACACTATGAACTCTGGTTTAGACCCTCTCAATACCTCTGAATATGGTACCTGATAATTTCCTGAGCACAGAGCCAAAAATAAGCCTGGAGCACAGTGAGGTGTGACCCAAACCTCTTTCTCAATACAAAAAATTCCAATATTTTAAAGAAATACAACATGGGTGAACATTGCCAAAAACACCTCAAATTTATGATGCACTTAATTTTCAGTTAATTCTGCTTTGTGTGTCCCAATCTTCAGTCTTTGACTATTGCCAATTTTTTTCTGACCTTCATATTCAATTGTACGGCTTTATAGATTAGTAACTGGTAATTTTTTTTAAAAAATGTAGCATTCTTGCTATTGTAACTAAGATTCTTGAGGAAAGTTTGTTTTACTAGCAGAGGAGAGTAAATTTGTAGTGTGAGGAAGACTTGGGGGAATCACCCCCAAATTTCTTTAAAACTCAATTCTATTATTATGCTAATTTCGGGGGCACACATAGTGGCACTCAAGGGTGACTTCTGACTCTGTGCTCAGAAATTACTCCTGACAGGTTCAAGGGGATCACATGGGATGCAAAGGATTGAACCTGGGCTGGCTGCGTGCAAGGCAAGGGCCTTACCCCTTGTGCTACCACTCCAGCCCTGATGCTGCATATTATCCTAACAATTTACATGGATTTTTCATGTTTTTCCTCCCTCTCTTTTTAATAAATGTGCCCATGTTTATTTTCATATAATATAACTATAAAAATAGTTGCAGTTAAATTACATAACGAAAGCTTCAATTTGGTTTTTTCTTTGCTTTAGCTAATAAAACCTCAATATTCTGGGTTATGGTCCACTAAATGTCTCTTTCCTCAGCACACTATTAATCCAATGTATGTCTTCCTGGTTGGTAAAATGGTTTTCAGAAATCCTAACCTCACCCTCTGCTTTTTTCTTTTTTTTTTTTTTTTTTTTGGTCTTCCAGCCTTAGCATATACATTAGGTTTCTAGACTGCCAGAAAAAAGGATCATAAACTGGGTTCATTAAATAGCAAAGCATTTAATATTTCTCACTTGGGGAAGCCTAGTCCGAGATCAAAGGGCAGTGCAGGATTGGTTCCTTCCAAGAGCTTTGAGGGAGATTTCTCTGCTTGTCTTATAGAAGCCTGTTTTCTCCATGTCTGTCATTTCCCATTATTGTGTCTCTGTACAGATAGTTTTTCTTACAATGAGACCAGTCATACTATGTCATACTTGACCTGTCTAATCTAACATAAACTCTCCTTAACTAATTTTATCGGTCAATATGAAACATTTTCAATTGCTTTCTATTAGGACATCAATATATGAATAGGAAGGAGCACAATTTGGCCCATGATACCATTTGTGAGATTTAGAATTGTATTCAGCTGGGAAAAGGGGAAAGCGACCATGACAAAGGTTGCTCATTTTTAGTCACTATAACCCTGAAGTAACTCACCATTTTTCTCATCCTGGATTACTACATGGCTCCACATAAAAACATGGAGCTGGAGACACAGGAACTCTGATAGAAGGTCGGGCTTCTAAGAAAAGATGTCACATGTGCCCATATATTCCAGCACTTTTATTTTCTGTTTGTTTCTTGGGCCACACCTTGCTGCACTTAATAATCACCCGGATGGTTCTCAGGAACCATATGAGGTACTGGGATTGAACCTAAGTTGGATGTGTACAAAAAAGCAAGTGTGGTATCTGCTATACTATCTCTCTGACCCCTTCCAATATTTCTAAGCAATATTTATTATTGAACTCTCAGCAAGGTTTTTAGACATCCTAGTTTGGGAATTCTAGCATGGCCCCAGGTATGCTTTTCCATCAACTAAGGTATATAGCTTCAAATAAATGCTCTAGACTGATTGTCTTGTTACCTTAAAATTTTAATATATTCTTGAGATCAGAGATATAGTACAGCAGATAAAGTACTTGCTTTGCACAAGGCTGACCTGGCCCTATCTCCAGAATCCCATAATATTAGAGCCAAGCACTGCCATGTGTGATTCCTGAGCACCACAAGGTATAGCCTTAAAACAGAACAGAATCAAAAATCAAATATATTCTGAGAGACTTCTATTTATAATATAAATGTATATCTTTTTTTCTTAAGAAACTGTGAAATACAAAATAATGAGTATTTATGCTTGGACAAAATATTAAGCTTGTAGTTAGAATTATTTTATACAGTATAGTAATTTATTTCAGCTAGATGTTCTATTCCATAAAAATGGTATACATCCAAGAGGCGGAAAGGGTATTGAGAGTGAAGAGGACAGTTATATATTTTGCTGGGCTTATATCAAATGGCTAGACTTAAGTATTTAATTATAAAAGTCTTCTATCAGGTTAGTAGTCATTGCCTCAAAAGTAGATTGTGGGCTTTTATAAGTGAGTAATTGCTTTGTATGTTCCTTTTCAATTATAGTAAGAAGTCAGAATTTCTGTACATTTCTGTAGAGAACCGCT
The DNA here is from genome assembly GCF_024139225.1 of Suncus etruscus. Taxonomy (NCBI): domain Eukaryota; kingdom Metazoa; phylum Chordata; class Mammalia; order Eulipotyphla; family Soricidae; genus Suncus; species Suncus etruscus. The sequence goes on along the minus strand of NC_064851.1, from coordinate 58,769,064 downwards.
GGAAATTAAGAGTTGCCCATTGAATAGGTTTATTCTAAAAAAAAAAAAAACTCAAGGAAAAAAATTCCACTAAATTTTTGACTGTTGAAAATAATTTGTAAGAAGTGTCCCATAAAAAAGATAATGATAGGGCCTGGAGAGATAGCACAGCGGCGTTTGCCTTGCAAGCAGCCGATTCAGGACCAAAGGTGGTTGTTCGAATCCCGGTGTCCCATATGGTCCCCCATGCCTGCCAGGAGCTATTTCTGAGCAGACAGCCAGGAGTAACCCCTGAGCACTGCCGGGTGTGACCCAAAAACCAAAAAAAAAATTAAATAAATAAAAAATAAAAAAAATAATGATAATAGTTTGAACAGGATAAGTAGGTACAGTTTAAAATCTTGGTAGGAAGTATAAAAACCTTTGCTACTGAACAATAATACTTAAGATAATAATCTAGAGTCTGTTGCAAAGAATTTGATGTTTTCTATTATTCACTTGCTGTTTTATATGTTTCTTTGAGACACGATGTTATTTAATGACTTAAAACTCATCAATGTATAAATTTCCTGTGGTCACAAATTTTTCTGACAATGATACTTTTGTAAAGCTAGTAATTTGAATAATGGTCTTACAGTTTAGCAATAATAGTTTTTAATATTTCAAAGTAGATTGGTGTGTTTTAGTCTCTTTGGAATTAATAAAATCATCATTTATTTTTATCAGTTTCTTAACCTTTTTCCCCCACCATGGTTCCCCATCCAACTAATTGACTCTCATTTATATGATTTTGACCTTTGTTGTTTTGGGATATCCTAGAGAGCCATGGAGACATAAAGACTCAATTGGGATATGCTGATTTAGGTGAGAGGTCCCAAACCATACCCTCCTTTTTAGAAAAAAAAAATCAGTGTCTTTCTGGAAGTCTTTCCTCTTTAAGTGAACAGAGAGTACAACCCTTGTTATATCTGGGGCTGCTTCCATTCCCCTGGACTATTCAACACCCCCCAGGATGCTAAACATTCTTTTATTGGAAGGAAAGGGCATGATTCATGGTATTTTTCAAGGGACCATGTGGTGCTGGAGATGAAACCATGTCTTCCACATGCAGAAAATAAGATCCAGTATTCAAATTTTATAAGTTGTTCTTTTCCTTCTATGCCTGTGTACCCAGTGACAGGAAATATAATTGTAAAGGTTGAGAAATTATTTTGAAGGAGATCTTGCATATATGGCTGTGTACAGGACTCTTCTTGTGATTCAGGAGCATGAGTTCCCTTAATATGACACAGGTCAGAGAGTAGAAGCTGCTGGGATCTAGTGTGATGGGAGGGGATAGTTCTCCCTTTTCAAGAAGAGCTGGTGATCTCAGATGCGATTAATCTTACCTAGAAGGGAGGAGCAGCAAGCAGAGATTCAGATGTGGTGTGAATATTATAGGGCTGGCCTAAAATTAAGTGAAACTGTATGAGATTCTGATGTCCTGGAGCCAGAGCAATTATTCATTCAGTTGGCACTTGCCTTGCATGTGGCTGATGTGGCTGACATGGTATGCCCCAAATGGTCTATTGAACCTATCAGTAGTGATCCCTGAGCACAAAGTCCTGAGCACTACCATGTAAGGACTCAAAACAAAACAGAAAAAGTTCTTATGCCCTGCTAAATTCTGGTTAACATATTGAAATAGTGTATGTAACTAATTTTAACAAAGTTCCTTGACAATTGTATTATACCATGATCTTTAATATTGATAATTTTAAAAATGCTTGGTTGTTTATAAAAAAAATGTTTATTCTAAGCTGTATATTCAAAACATTAAAGAAACTAAAGAATTTAAAAAAAGATCCAGTATTGAATTTGATCTTACTCTAAAATCCTTGCTTATTTTCAATCTGTCACATTGCTTCATAGGAAGAGCATTTGTTGAATTGAATTTTAAGTATATTAAAGGAATTTGCCAAACTAAAAGCAAATGCAGTGTGAATGCTTTTATTATGGAAAGAACAGGCCATTTGCAAATGAACAACTTAATGTAGTTGGAAATGAGTTCTCTCTAATCATTAAAGCTAGTCTCTGGAACTTTTACTTCTAGCCCTTTCATTGACTTTCCATGTTCTAAATAAATGAACAGTCTACAATCCAAATTTCTTTTTAAATATCCTTTTTAAGATCATTATGAAGTTCTTTAGAACTCAGATTAGGGTTTGTTAGATGGTTTGATCTAGTTTAGGGACCACATCCTGAGCTTACTCAGGGCTTACTCCTGGCTCTACACTCAGGTATCACCCCTAGTGAGGTTTACTGGACCACGGGGTACAAGGGATGAAACCCATGTGGACAACATGAAAGGCAAGCACCCTATTTATTGTACTGTGGCTCAGATTAGGGTTCTTAGAACCATTCCTAATGTATACTCTCTGCTTGTCTCCCTTTCAGAATGCACTTTGTGCAGGTTTTATCAATTTTTTGTGGCAAACACAGGAAAGATGATGCAATCATGACTGCCTTGAATCATGAGTGAGCAACCTGAGGGCAAAATAAAGGAAACTGACCTTTCCAGTGAAAAGCTCATCTAGAATCCTGGAAAAAAAGGGGAAAAAATGCCCCTTTACTTTTCCTAATCCTACAACAAACCTGACTTTAAAATAAAAGGATAATTTTGAATTTTGGGGATATCTATCTCATTTTCAGTTTTATCCAATTGATTATTCATGGTTTGTGCTATGGGATTCTAAACAAGCATCACTTCCTTGAAACTTGGTGCCTTCACCTGTACAATGAAGCAATGGGAGTAGACTTGGAAGTTAACTTGGTCACTTAGTCTGAATTGACTCTGGTGGGGAGAGGTGTGTCCATGCAATACTCGAAATTGAGTATAATATTGTATATATATTTTTAATCGTCATATATTATATATACATTTTTCTATTACATTAGATTCTCTAAGAGTTCAGCACACCAAGAAATCAATAAGCCAGATGCTCTCCAAGGATCATAGAAAGACTCTAGCATTCCATACATTTTGCTATACCATTTGTCATGGGTAGGGAAAGTGAGAAAAAAAAAAATCTCCCTTTTTTGCAGTCTGGCATACAACAGGAACTTAGAATGTTCTATTGTAGACAACTGTTCTGTGGTCGACAGTGAATGTTCTGTGTATAGTAAATGTTCAATAAATGTTTATGGATGATGACAAAATTCTCTTATTAGCAGAAGAGCAGAAATAGTTAGGAGTGAGTCATGCTTTAGTGATGAATGAACATTTGTTCCAGGCCTGAACATTTCCTGTAGCTATATGCAGTGGTAGTATAAGGAATAATTTCAACAGCTTTTCCTTATTTGGGATTTCAGCTGCTTAAGATGTTAGTGCCTACAGAGTGTTCTGAATTAATCAACAGACTCCTGCATTGAGGAAGCAGAGACCCACACATGAGCACATGGCGTAGAGTTGCTTCCACCTCAGTTCTATTGCTATGCCCTTGTCGTACTAAGAATGTTGTCCGACCAGAGCTCCTTTACATTAGCTTGAAGCAAGTGCTGAATTGCTTGACAAATATAGGAGATTCAAGAAAAAACACTTCCAAACCTCTGTGCTTTGGGAGAAAGAAAAATATTTAAGTCACCTTTACAACTATTCAGTTCAAAATGAATAGATAAAAATAAATAAATAAATAAATAAAAATAATGGTTCATATATGGGTTTTCAGAAAAATAAAAGACATTTGTGCATTGATTCTCAGAGACAAAAGAGAGGAGGACTGGAAGGTCCAGCTCATGAAGCTCACCACAGAGAGTGATGGTTGCCGTTAGAGAAATAATTACACTGAGAACCATCATAACAAAATGTGACTGAATGAGGGAAGTAGAAAGCCTGTCTGGAGCACAGACTGGAATGGGGTGGGGAGGAGGGAGGGACACTTGGGACATTGCTGATGGGAATGTTGCACTGGTGAAGGTTATTTTTTATAATATATATGTATAGATAGATAGATAGATAGATAGATAGATAGATAGATAGATAGACAGACAGACAGACAGACAGACAGACAGGCAGGCAGGCAGGCAGGCAGGCAGGCAGGCAGGCAGACAGATAGATAGATAACATCATGAATAGTCTTTAAAAGAAAAAAGACTGGAGCCGGAGAGATAGCATGGAGGTAAGGCATTTGCCTTGCATGCAGAAGGGCGGTGGTTTGAATCTCCCTTTCTGGTCCCTGAATTTACTTTATGGAAACATTATATTATCTTTTCCAAAAATTACTCATTTAAATGGAAACAAACAAAAAAATCGCATCACTGTTTGTTCAATGCCTTTCAAGGGAACAATGGTGCTTTGACTATATTATTTGCTCCCAGTTGCACTTTTGTTGATGGGTTTAAATATTTTACTTTTGACTCTTCAATATAAATGTCTACTTGTGCAATTTACAGCCATTTGCTCTCGATTTCTGTTTTAAATACAAACATCTTGGCTTTGTTTTCTTTGAAGACTTTGTAGTAGTAGTCCAAAATAATATTATTTATCCTCAAAATTGCAATACATAGTCCACTACTAATATTTATTTTTCAAGACAATGTTCAAAACCAAGAGCCTGAAAAAATGTTTAGAGTGAGCCTTTGAAAATAGATTTTATTTTTATTTTTTTGCTAGTCAACACTTACTTTGTGACATTAAAAAAATGTTTTAGGGGCAGGAGAGATAGCATGGAGGTAAGGCAAATGCCTTGCATGCAGAAGGACAGTGGTTCAAATATCGACATCCCATATGGTCCCCCGAGCCCGCCAATAGTGATTTCTGAACGTAGAGCCAGGAGTAACCCCTGAGCACTGCCGGGTGTGACCCAAAAACAAAACAAACAAACCAAAAAAAAACACAATGTTTTAGTACCTGCAAACCTCCTAATAGTTACATATCTTGAAAGTGGCAGTTCTTTAGAATTTTATGAGATAGACTGGTGGTGCAAAGTAACTATCAAAATTTCCATGATGAATAGAAAAAAAGGAGTATGAAATTTTATCATTTTATTTGGCATAGCTTACTAGGACAGATTTAGAAATTATCACATCTCTAGTCTTGAATGACTGTGGAGCATGGCACATACTTTGTGTCATATATAAGTATATATTTTAATATATACTTAATTGCTTGTTACAAATAATAAATACCATCAAAATTTGAATTTTAAAGAACAGCAATAGAAAATATCCCTTAAAAGTGAAACTCTTGGGCATCAAAATAATAATGGCTAAAAATAGCTTTGAGTAAAATTTCCAAAAAATAATTCAAACAAACATACACAATTACAACTATAATTTGTTTATTTCTAATATTATATAAAAGAGTAATAAGCATAGGCTTAGAAAACTTAATATTTTCAGGCCAGAGAGATAGTACAGCAGGTAGGACACTTCCCTTGCAGGTTTAGTCCCTGGCATTGCGATTCAACCAAGAGTGATCCCTGAGTGCAGAGTCAGGTGTGAGCCCTGAGCAGTATTAAAAGACATAGCTAGTCTGTGTAGCAGCCACCAAAAGGAGTTGGGGAGCCTATAATGGCAGAGATTCCCCCCTGATTGTCACAACCAGTTAGAAGCCATTAGCAGTAGGCTTGCTGATACCAACATAGGAAACTGGGCTTCTTTGCCAACCCCTTGTGAGCTTTTCAATGCAAGTATAAAATGGCCTTTCTGAGCATTTCCTCAACAGTCAAATTCCAGGCTTTATATAGCTTTAGGGAACTTGGTCTCCCCTAGAAACTCTACTATTCAAGTAATTCACAGACTTAGCTGAGCCCCTTAGTCTTCCTTGAGTGTAGGTTCCTCAACTCGAATGTATGCACAAAAGATACTTCAAATGTTAGTTGTGAGAGTTAAATGAAAGTTACATGAAATAAAGTACAAACTTAAGGGGCTGGAGCACAAGGTTTGCCTTGGGTTTGATCCCCAACACCACTTTATGGTCCTTTAAGAACCATTGGGTGTATGCTGCCTACCTCACTACCCAAAAAAGAGGGAGAAAAAACTAGAAGGAAGGAGGAATGAGAGGGAGGAAAGAAAGAAGGGAGGGAGGTTTATGGAATGGAAGGGAGGGAGGGAGGAAGAATGGAAAGGAGGAATAAAGGAATGGAGGGAGGGAGGGAATAAGGGAGGGAGAGAAGAAGGAAGAAAGGAAGGAAGAAAGGAAGGAAGGAAGGAAGGAAGGAAGGAAGGAAGGAAGGAAGGAAGGAAGGAAGGAAGGAAGGAAGGAAGGAAGGAAGGAAGGAGGGTTACTAATGTGAGAGTATCAAGAATGTAGTTCAGTAATACCAGTTAAATAGTATAATCAATAGTAGTTCAGTAAGTATTTTGTCTTTGATAGTTAAAATCTGGTCCTACTTTCCTTGTAAATATATTATTGTAAAATAGTATCAGTCCAGCTTCTATAACTTTGGGTGGAATGAGGCCTTGCTATGTGAATAGGTACATATAATTTCCTTTTCATGCAAAGTTGTGACTTCAGTGAGCTTCTCTTCTTGGTCCCACATGATTTGGCAGGAGAGTTGATCCCCCGGAAAAGACTCACAAAGTATTTTGTGGATATCCTGTACTTTCTGTGTTTTGATTTGGAGCCACACCCAGCAGTGTGCCAGGCTTACTCCTGGCTCTGCCCTCAGGGACCACGTCTGATGAGCTCAGGGGACCATATGGGGTGCTGAAGATACAGTCTTGCCTGCTGTACTATCTTTCCAGCCGTAACATCCTGTGTTCTATGGATGTTAGTTCCTGTCAAAGTTTTGTAGAATGGTTTGAATAGTCAAACGTCTTGTTTCTTTTCCTTTGGCATAGAATAAAAAAGAAAACTAAAATGCATGCATGTACCATAGCAAATGAAATAAATGAAATAAATATGCATCCTACTCCCAGTATATCTTTCAGATGCTGTTCTTAACAGTTTATTTTTACTTTGACAGATACTTCCGTTTAGGGGGTGCTTTCCACAGACAGATTCTATTGTGCAATAGAAAATTCGGTAATTTTTGCCTCTAGATTTTCTCTAGATCTTGTAGGTGACCATACCCAGACCACACCCAGTCCTCAGTATTGTGATCTCAACAAGAGACTTGAACATTTACTTTAGTAAATGCCTGATTTTCTGTCAGAGGCTTTTGTTGCAGAATTTGTCAACTTAAAAGAAAAAAGGATTACAGTGTTTAATATTGAGGAAGATCAACTATGATATGCATTAGGCTCAATTTAAAGGCAGCTGATTATGTTTATTCATTGCTTTTATTAAAGGTAATATGGTCTACAACACTGTTTTAGGAGGGCAGGTTCACACCTCTTCAAATGCATCCTACCCTATCACGTGCACCACCAAAGTACCAAAACCTTTCTCCAACACAGTTCACTGGAATCCCTCCCTCCTTTCTTCCCCACCATTCCCTCTCTATTACCTCAGTTCTGCAGTCCTAAACCAAATATTTGTTCTGGTTTGTTTTGATCTGTTCCCTTACTTGGTTTCTTTATGTTCCACTTAGGAGTGAAATCATTCAGTATTTGTTTTTCTCTTACAGCTTACTTTGCCTAGCTTGACCTCCCCCAGTTATATCTATGTTGTTGCAGATGGCAAGATTTCATTCTTTCTTAGAGCTAAATAGTATTTCATTTAAAAACTTGTAGCACATCCATATTTTGGGCACTGAGTGGTTTTTGTATCTGGGCTATTTATAATGGTTAAAACTGCAATAAAAAATGGATGGGGAGGAGAGAGAAATCTATTTTTGCCCCAATTTAGTAGTATATTCCTTTGTGGAATATAAACCTATAGGAGTGGAATACCTAGATTCTACAGCAGTCAGGTTTTTACTGTTTTGAGAAAGTTCCCATTAAATGTTCCCACAGTGTACAAGGGATTCTTTTCTGCCTGCATACCCTCCTAGCATATTTTTGTGCCTATAGTTCTTATAAATGTGAGGGGTTGCCTGATTATAATTTGGCTTTGTATATGCCTGGATGTAAGTGACAATGTATACTTTTTCTACTCTTCAATCTGTTTTTGTTTTTTTTTTGCAGGTAAGGTCATTTTGGTCTTGAGCTTTCTGAGTTCTTTATCTGATTCTTAACTCCTTCTTTCTGTATTTCATAATGTACTTCATTTGTTACTTGCATGAATATATCTTTAAGAGTTTACACCCCCTGGGGCTGGAGTTCTAGTATAGCATCAGGCAGGGCACATATCTTCATGCAGCCAACACAGGTTCAATCCTTGGCACCACATATGGTTCCTCGGGCATCATGAGAGCGATCCTTGAACACAGAGGATGAATGCGGCCCCAGAACAAACGAATTAAAAAAATTTCACACTCTGGACTCTATCAGACCTGGATTTAAAATCTAGGCCTGCATAGAGGAACTATGAGGCCTTGAGCAAACATCCAGTCTCCTCCTGTACTAATCTTTAAAGATTTATAGAAGCATCTCCTTTCTTTGTCTCCTTTGAGGTGATTTTACTTCTTGTTCTTTTTTTAATTTTTTTTTTATTTTAGGCCAAACACCTGGTGATGCTCAGGGGTTACTCCTAGCTATGCACTCAGAAATTGCTCCTGCCTTCGGGGATCATATGAGATGCTGGGGGATCGAACCACAGTCCATCCTGGATCAGCCTCATTCAAGGCAAACACCCTACTGGCCCTACTGCTGAGCATCACTCCAGCCCTGATTTTACTTCTTGTCTACAGCACACTTAGCTCTCAGTAACTGAGGAGTAAGTGGTAGCCATTGTGATAAGGCAGGACTGGAGGAAGAGAGCAAATGTGATTGCTATTTCAGTTTGTGAAGCACCTGAAATGTTAAGTTTAGCTACCTATTTCATAGTAACCCTGGAAAGATCTGACTCACTTGGACCAAATTTGTATGTTACGTTTAAAGTTTCTCGTTAAGAGCATCAACTGGAAACACTGTAGTTTGTATTTTAGAGCTCTACTTTAAAAGGAAAAAAAGAAGAAAAGCTGCTATTTATAGATAACCAGGTACATCTAGAGAATGACTTCAAGGGCTGCATTTTTAAAGCTCCATTGGGAAATGCTTTGAGGGATTTCCCGCTATTATTTCAGTGATTTGACTTCAGTAAAAATAAGAACAACAACAACAAAAACCACTTATTTGTGTCTGTTTTGTATTAATTCCAGAGTGAGTCTAGTAATTGAATTAATATGGAAATCAAGTACTAAGCTAATTCTTTAGGAATTATATAACACTAAAATGGTCTGCAGCAGGAAAAATTACAGTACTGTTTCTCCCTTAAATATGAAAGGGTGGTCTTCTCTATGAATCTACATGCTTGCAGAAAGCAGTCCACTGGTACCTTGTTTTAAAAGTGGAGAAAAGATTTTTGTTCTTATGTTATTTCCCTGTACTAGCACCAGTAATACTTTGGAATTTCTTAAACTCACTACCAGAATGAATAGCACCAGTTGTATTTGCATAATCATAAAAATTCTATCCTATTTTCATTTTTAGTTGAGCCAAACATTTCAAAAAATTAAACAACCTTCCTTCTCCTAGAATTTAAATGCTGGGAGATACAAAAATGTGTGGACTTGATGTTAAATTCGCATGAACATTTTATGAGCATTTACGGATGGTTCTAATTTATGCTGCCCTAAATTTCTTCAACCCAGGTAATCTATCCCTAGCTTATTCCTGGGATATTTCTTAAATCACATGTCTTCTTCTTGGCTACAAAATTAAGCAGTTTCATTTGAGACACATGATAAACTATAAAGGAGGGGAATCACATAAAATTTCATCACCTAGAGAAAATATCCAGTGTTATTTTTATCTATTTTTTGTTTCTTTGTTGTTTTGTTGTTTTTTCCTGGTGACACTCAGGGGTATGTGCTCAGAAATCGCTTCAGGCTTGGGGGACCATATGGGATGCCAGGAGATAGAACCACAGTCTTTCCTAGGCTAGCACGTGAAAGGCAGATGCCTTACTGCTTACGCCACCACTCCAGACACCCCACGTGTTATATTTTAATGGTATTTTATATATCTTTTAAAATGAATCTGTATGCTGCATAGTTCAGCTTTACATATGAGGTTTATCTTTGTGTTATAGTCACACGATACATCTGTGCATTTCTTCACATTAAATTTTTCAAAGCAATTTCATTAGTGTTATTAGCATGACTAAAATGTGGATAGTTTAGCTGAGGAGATAGTTTAGCAGGTAAAAGCATATCTTGCATGTGATCAACCTGGTTTTGATCCCCAGCACGCTATGAAGTCCCCCAAGACTTACCAAAGTGGTCCCTGAACTCAGAGCCCTATGCACTGATAGGTGTGGCCAAAAAGAAAAAATTGGAGGGTCTAGTTTCAGGTCCCCTTAAACAGGCATTAATCCATCCAGACCTTTTCTGCAATAACTGTTGTTCATCAAAGCAGGAACTTTCCAGGCTCAGCATGTTTCCTCAGGCTGGGTTGCTGTTGCATATTTCTCTTCCCTCACTGATTTACCGGCCCCCGTGCACACATGCCCGCTTGTTTACAGCACTCTTCTTGACAGGCAGCCATGGAGTGGGGTTTGGAAAACTGCCCAGATACATACCATTCATACCAGTTGACATTCAGCTTCTGGTTGCTAATTGGGTCCTCTTCTCTCCTGCAACCTCTGAAAAGCTTACCCTGTAGTACCACAAATCACAAAGCGAACACACTCCTGACTCTGCACACAATTTGTACAGGTTTCTATTTAACCACCGATGAAGAGAGACATATGGTCCAAATATTGTGAAAGGGTGGCGTACCTTGTAAATTTTACCAGCTCTGTTTCCAGCTCTCTTAGCGATCCTCCCAAACATGGTCAGAGTTCCAGCAGCTGCAAGCCTAAGCTGATGTTCCTTGAAGTACCTTGGAGCAGGTGGAGTTTGAAAGGGTTTCTAAGGAGAGCCAGAGGACAGATGTGGTACCTGGGGGTTCACCATGTGTCAGGAAGCCTTGCCTCACCTTCCCTGAAGTCAGCCATTCAGAAAGTTTCATCTTATTCTCTCACTTTCCACCAGGAATTTGCTATTCTTATTACTACTTGCATTTCTTGTGGAGAATGAGCCAGTACTTGAAAGCCCTGTCTAGTGGTAGGCATGGAATACAAAGGGGCAGATTCAGGGAATTATGCAAAGGAGAAATATCACACACAAATATTGGATGAGATTCACAAGCTTTTCTGTATCTCTTGAACACATCTTACTTTTTTCCCCCTCTCTGAAAATTACTTTTACTCTCATACATCAAACAATTTTCCTATGTGTAACTATCTAAAGAGGAAATATTCATAATAATAGCATACCAGGAACCTAGATAAAAAGGAGATATTAAAATGACATTCTATTTACGAATAGCTCCACTGAGCATGCTTCAGTGGTTAATCAGAGCTTTCTTGCCTGGCGCTTTCTACAATGATATCATTATCTTGCTTGCTATTTCAGCATTTCCCAGAATACCTTGCCTGTGGGTCAGGGTGCTTGATTTCATATAAACAACTCTTGAGAGCCCTTTAGAATTTCAGAAAAACAGGCAGAAAGGGAAGAAATAGCAATATTCACTGTGTGGGCCAAAACAAATTGGCAAGCTTCTCACAGACATTGAGAGAAGACGTCCTCTGCCACCTCTCATAGTTAAATGTTTTTGTTTCACCCTGATACCATAAGAATTTAGACGCTTAGTAAACTAAAGCACCTTGAAAACTCCTGAGGTTGGCCATAAGTTATACAAGTTTAATTTGTTAATTGATTATGTGAATTAATGGGATGCTGTCTAGCCACCCCTCACTAACTACCCTGCCATATTTGTATCTTGTCAATGAATAGAAGTTAGTCAAACATCATTGATTAAAGACAGTTCTAGAGAGCTGAGAGATAGTACACTGGTGCTTGCCATGCAAACATCCAGTCTGGGTTTAATCCCTAACATCCCATACACACTTTAAGTCCCACTAGGACTAAGCCTTAATAGTAGAGCCAGGAATAAACTCTGAACAGTACTGGGGGGTTGCCCAGTACAACAACTAGGGGTAGCAGTAGTACAACAACAATAATAAAAGATGGTTCAAGAACTCTTGCCGGAGAGATAGCACAGCGGTGTTTGCCTTGCAAGCAGCCGATCCAGGACCAAAGGTGGTTGGTTCGAATCCCGATGTCCCATATGGTCCCCCGTGCCTGCCAGGAGCTATTTCTGAGCAGACAGCCAGGAGCAACCCCTGAGCACCACTGGGTGTGGCCCAAAAACCAAAAAAAAAAAAAAAAAAAAAAAAAAAAGAACTCTTGGGATTGGTTGGGATTAATTGTTGAGCAGAAAAAGTTACTATAGTAATATAATTTTAATCTTGCAGAGTAGGGGGGTTACAGTAGATGGATTTGCCAAATCCTTTGCCTGCTCTCACTGATAGCAGAAAGAGAAAATAAATGTTTCATTTTTCTTAATTGGGATATTATTCACTTTGACAAGAAATTTTATTAATTTTTGTTAAAACTTTGAGATTCTTAAATCTATGGATGCTGGGATAATAAGGAGTTTGAATGTTATTAAACACATTCGAATTTTATGGATCTCCTAGCAACAATTTAGTTAACTGTCTCAGGTTATGAATATGTAGTAAGGTATAAACATTTTTAAGTAAATGGTAGTCTACTGCAAAGCCACTGTCAGCATAAGTGTTTCTATGTTTATTGATTTGCCAGTTGTCTGTATGAAAGAAAACTCCCCACACTTATTTGGCTTACTGAGCTTTTTTCAGAACAGTCTCATTAGTGTCCCCCCTAGAAATCTAGCTTCTATAAGCAAACAAAAAGTGCCTCTCTCAATTGCACTAAAGCACAGCATCCAAAGATCAGCTTTGGAAAGATGGTTCTATACTATGGTTCAGAAAAATGTTTCAGAAAGCAAGACCAAGTGTCATACAAACTTCAACCCTAAGTATTTCTATAAATATCTCATTCTTAGGAAGTGAAAGCTGATCTGCATCTGTGCTAAAAATCCAAAATATATGTGTCTGCAAGGCATCACTGTACCCTACACTCAGGTGTGATTGTCATCTTTAAATTCAGCATTCGAATAGATTTTCAGAAGTTTAGATTTTTCATGCTGTTGCTTAATTGGGGAAAGTAAGAATAAAAACACACCCATAGAATGTGTAATATCTTTTGTAATGGATATTTAGTTATATCCTATTTAAAGGTGGGAGATTCTTGGCCCTGTGCTTAAAAGGTTGCATGTTGATTTGCTTGTCTGGTGAACCTATTACTTATTCACCTTCTGAATTAATTAAACTCTAGTCTCACAGTGCCATATCAAAGGCCAGTGGTGTGCCAAGTAGCACAGTAGCCTCTGGGGCAAGGTAACTATGAGAAATGGTATAAAGATAAGTAAGATGCCACACTCTTGGGAATTCAGTGGGAAGCTCAAGACCTAAACATGTAATCAGTCAGGCTGAGAGCTGCTAGGAGATGCCTATCCTCACCTGTGTGGGCGTGTGTCTTGCTGAGGGTGAAACAGTTCTGTCTGAAAGGGGAAGGGAAGACCTTGATAGGTGACATTTGAGTCACCACTTGAAGGATGCAGAGGAGTTTTCCCGGCAAGGGAAAAAAAGAATGTTCTAGCTAAAGGGAGACATTATGTGACAGGCCTAAAGGAAAGAAAATCATTTTGGTTTAGAGACTGTTATTTCTATTTTTTGTTTATTTATTTGAAGGTGAAATAAGGTATCTTTAATTTTTATATGATTAGATCATTAAAAATTTTACAGCAAAGTTGACCAAAATTGTATTTCTGTGGAACTGAAGATTGCTCTTAGCAGCCACCCAGTGCTTACGACTAAGCTCCATCTAAGCATGCACCAGGCTATAAGGTTAGGCCCTGGAAATGAGATATGGAAAGATATCACTGGTTTTAAAAAGAACTCTAGAGACTGAAGTGATAGTAGAGGGGATAAGATATTTGTAGCCTCCTCAAATTTGATCCCTGGCATTGTAAATGTACTCTGAGGACTGCCAGTGGTCACTCTTGAACACAAGAGACAGAAGTAGCCCTGAGTAGTGCCAGTAACTTGCCCGCAAAAGCCAAAAACATAAATAGGACTCCAGAATGAACGAATGAATGAATGAATGTCTGGAGCTTGTTTTGAAGTTCCCAGTCAACAGGCTGATGAATCTTTCCACAAACAACAGGCATTTTAGTTCTTACTGTGATGACCATGACTGTAATGCAGTTCCCATAGCAATGAGGGATTGACACAGGCACCTGTGTGTAAGTTTTGATGCTTATACTGGATGCTCAGTACAGGTTGGGGAGAGAGTTTCTTTCTTTTCTTTTAAAAAACAAAATAAGGATGTAATTTTATATGTCTATGTAATACAAATAATTTTCTGTGAATGTGTAAATGTGGCAATCATGTACACATTCTGTTAGTTCCTGTCTTCATTTTTAACTTTACCTTCTTTGGCTGGACCACTCTCCCTTTGCTATATTCTCTACCCATTACTAATTTGTAATCTTCTTACATTTTTCCAGTTGTATAAAGGTATACTTAATCACACACACGTATACACACAGCAGAGTCTGACAAAGATGTTTTTCACAAGTGGAAGCAAATTATATCAGGTATTTCTAAACATTAGTGCAACTAAATTATTAATTCCAGAATATAATTGCTATATATTTAGAACAAAACATTAGAACATTTATTTATTTAATACTTATTTTCTTAAATTTTTAATGATAGTTTTTACTCTCAATTTTTCGTGTGCAATCACTTCTGTTAAGCTGAATTTTATAAAAAGCATCAGTATTTTACAACATTTAGTGATAACTTCAAAGTGTTTTTATAATTTTTTGTATTTAATCTTCTTAAATAATTAAGGTGAAAAGTTTACCAAGACTTTTAGACTCCATACTACATCTTTTAATATCATGCTTATCACAAACAAACAGGTTGAAATCTCTTCATTCAGTGCTCATTGAGAAAGCTTTAAGCTACTCTTTTTACAGACAGCACTCTCTACTACTATCCCTGTTCAGCTACAGTTCACTCTTTTGTTTTGTTTTGTTTTGTTTGATTGTTTTGGGGCTACAATTGGTGAAGCTCAGTGGTTACTCCTGGCTGTGCACTCAGAAATTGCGCCTGGCTTGGGGGATGTCCCATATGGAACACTGGGGATTGAACCAAGGTCCGTTCTTGGTCAGCCAGTTGTGTGCCAGGAAAACGCCATACTGCTGCACTATAGCTCTGATCCCGGTTCACTTCTTTTTCCTCACTCCCCCCATTGCTGGCAATTCTGAATTTTGTAATCTAAAAATCTAAGTGTTTGCCATCCTTTTTATACTGCTTGTTCCTTTGTTTTGTTTCTCTGCATTCCATAGATTAGTGAGTTCAACTGGAATTTTTTCTCTCTCTGACTTACTTTCTTTACATGATACCCTTCAATTTTATCCAATTTGCAGCAAACTGTCAGATTATAGCTGCATTGTATTCCATTGTGTATTTATGCCACACCATGTTGCTCCATTTATCTTCCATTGGACAGGTGGGTTGTTTACACATCCTGTCTATTGTCCTAAGCACTGCACTGAACAAAGCTCTGCATATGTCTTTTAAAAATATAATTTGCTCGGGCCAGGCGGTGGCGCTAAAGGTAAGGTGCCTGCCTTGCCTGCGCTAGCCTAGGACGGACCATGGTTCGATCCCCCGGTGTCCCATATGGTCCCCCAAGCCAGGAGCGACTTCTGAGCGCATAGCCAGGAGTAACCCCTGAGCGTCACTGGGTGTGGCCCAAAAACCAAAAAATATATATATATATATATAATTTGCTTTATTTATAGACCACGTACCATATACTTGACCAAGTTGATCATAATATATTTGTTTTCAGGTCAGTGGGAGTGAAGTTATTAAGAAAAAAGAAAAGAGTACAGCAACAAGAAAATTTATGAAAATTTTTGTATCTCACAATGAGATCATTAAGTCATTGTCAGGTTTAGTGAGCTCTTTTTGCTAATTGATCATTCAGTTACTGTTCATTAGGTGGCTTTAGATACACATTGGCATATAAATCAGTGTGGGGATAACTATGGGGATAACAGCATTATATTAAAGTGGGGTTGTTGTGTGGTCACTGCTGCTAATACTGCAGCTTTTGTGAGGCATATTTTTGGTTGCCAGGACTTCTGGAAGTAAGAGAAAGAGGGAGTAACGGGAGGGTACCCACACTCACTCCAAAAAAATTCTAGTGATATCAGCCAAAATATGGAATTTTGGTCACATTGGTGTCTCTGCAGAGAGCTGTAGAGGAGTGGTGAAGGAGTGCCATTGGTGAGTGGTGATTGTGGGTCATGGGTGCAGCAGGCATAGCTTCTGCAGGGTGGGGACTTGGCAGTTACCCTCTTCTCACAAGATTGCCATCTTGTAGCTGTTTGCCTGGTGTACCCATAATTTTCTCAGCTTGATTTATGTTTCTTTTGAGAATACAGTGAGTTTATCAAGCTGGACAAATGCAAACATCCATATATCTTTCTTAATATATTTATGTTTAGGAGGTAGATGCTGAGAAGTAGAATTTGCTGGGTTATATGGAAGCTCCATTTTTCCCTTTTTTGAGAAATCTCCATGCAGTTTTCCATAGAGGCTGAACCAGATGACATTCTTCTTTAGCACATCTCTGGTTGTTTCTTCCCAACACTGGTTGTTGCCAGTCTTTTGGATATATGTGTGGTATTGGTTCTTAGGATTAAAGACGATCTGCAAAATAAATTTTAATAGATATTGTTATAAATTGCTAGAGTAGGTTAATTGGAAAGCCTTAATTTTTATGTATTTGAGAAGCGATATCCCGACGTGTTCTCTCTTTAGTTGCTCAGAATGGCCTTTGAGGTTAACTGAGTAGATATTCCTGTTTTATAGGTGAGAAATGGATTCTTTCTTTACTTTCATTTTTGTTTTTGATAGATGAGTTAGATAAAAAAAATCTTCTAATTGATTTGATTAAGAAAATACACGTATCTTTGGTCTGATTACCATAAGAATATATTTATTTTCTGAATTGTTCTCACTCCCAGCCTCTTTTGAAGGCCACACTTTAACTTTTGGCATTTAGAATGCCTTCATTTCACTTTCAAATACCCATTTTACATCAAAATATTTATTAAGATGTGATGGTTACAAAATAGAATCAGTCTAGAAACATATAACAGGGAAAGTCCAAGCACTATAAAAGAATGAACATTGAATTAGAAGGCCATGGATTTAAAATTCTGGGCTTTTCTAAACTTACCGTGTGATTTGGGCTGCTTGTTTAAGGTCTTGTTCCCTTATCTGTAGAATGGGGAGAATGTGTCAAGCTCTAAAGGCTGTTTTTGGCGGGAGTCAGAGGTGTTTGTGATGCTCCCAAAGGCTGCTCTGAGAAAATCAGAGGTGTCAGTGATGCTCAGCACAGCATGAGGCTCATGACAAAAGACATAGTCTTAGCAAGTGCCCTGTGCACCCCATGGAGTCTGGTGGAACCTGCTGATAGACACATGTCAGAGATCAGCAGAGTCCTCCAGGAACACGAGGGATGGCACAGATTATATCTCACAGTTTTTATCCATACAGTTGTCAAGATGCCATTCAGCTGCTTTGCATGTTATGCCCAGTGCCATTACTGATACAGTGCAGCTCCTTAAATAGAAGTGAAATTATAGGAAAGCGCATGCATTTCTAGGTACTATTTTCTGAGTGACAAGTGTTTAAACCACAGTGAATACTCTGTTCCTGCAAGGGTTTGATTGAGAGGAACAGCATAAAGAATTTCAGTTTCTCTTCCTCCCAGTGAACATTGTTTTTTGTTGTTGTTGTTGTTGTTTTCTGTCTTTTTTGGGGGGAGATGGGAAGAAGTGGTTGCTTAACACCAAGAGTGTGTGTGAATGGGAGCGACAAGTATAGTTAGCGTTTACTCACAAGAGCTAATAGACAAGCTCTGTAAACGTGGCTCCAGAGACATCTGTGAATAAACAGGCTTTCCCCCCCCCCCCGCCTTAAAAATGTTAAGACTCCCTTTTTTGTTAGGAGCATGAACAGCTGTAGAATTCAGCTGTTTGTTTGTAGCATGATGTCTGAGTGAGGGATGGTGTTTAGATGCAATATATGAATATCCAAAATGTCTTTTTAGATAATAAAGTGGTGAGGTAAGTGGAATGAAGCCGGGAAATTTCAGTTACAGCTGACATTTCATCCTCTCCGAGGTTTGCAAAAAGGCCACAGCTAACTTTGCATTTCCCCAGGAAGAAGGGCGGTGGTTCAGTTGGTAACACACCCGGAACATTATTTAAACACAAGCCTGTTCATTTTCTGTACTGTGAGAAATGATTAAAGATAGTGTCTTTGGCAGGCTTTGTGCTGCATGCTGCTCTTCTTGTCTGTAGTTCTTTGGCTAAGGGGGTGTCCAGATACCTATTATGTGCTAAGAACAAAAGTGATATTTTTTCCTGACTTAAAAATGGCTTCTAGCATCCTTTCTTCAGAAAGTTTTTCAGTAAAGGAAGTAGGGTTTCAAGGCCAATGATTAAAATGAATACCTAGATATAATAGTTCAGATTTTTTTTTCTCAGCTTTAGAGGGTCATAAAAGCGAGGAAGTAATGTGGAATCTATGAAATCTGGAATCTTCCCCATCATGGGAAGTGGGGTCCGGAGGAATCCTGAGACAGTCCTAAATTGATAGAAATAATTACAGAACCAGAAAGTGTGGTCTCCTGGCCCCTCCTCTAACACACTACATAAATGCCAGCCTTTAACAGGAGGCTGAGGGAACCTTGGGTGAGAGTTCCTACAACCTGTTAAGCATTTTGTGCTGCATTTCACTGGAGGTGGAGATGCTAACACAAACAGGAATCCTAGAGACCTGAGTTATTGGGGGAGAGGGCAGAAGTGGATTTAGGATTTAGGCTACATCTTGCACACTACTCAGGACATGGTGCTCAAGAGAACATATGTGTGCCAGGGACTTGAACCAGGGTTACAGCTGCCAGGGCCCATGCAAGACACATGCCTCTATACTATCTTTCCCAACACACAGTTTCTCATGAGAATGTCATCACTTAGGAAAACTGAAGGATCCTGGGATGTTAACCTCTAGTTCTTTATTCTTATTTGTGAAAGAAATGTATCAGCAATTTCCTCTTCTGTATAAATTGGAGCCAGTAGGAATGATTAAGGCGGTGTATCCTGGTAAATTTGATTTAAAAGGAAGCCCATGAACTTGCCTTTCTGGAGTTGAAAGCTACATCTGAAGATGAACCAGAGTGGGGTACAACACCCAATCCACCATGTAGTAGACTACATGAAACTCCACCTTAGTTCCAGCATAGTCCCAGTTCCGTTCTGGAAACTGTTTGGCCAATGGAGCCCTGATGTTGAGTTACCCACTCAAGTTAAGACTCGGTGAACTATTATAATAACCTTACTTGCTCTTTTTTGTTATGTGGTATCCTGCTGACTGAATTAACCTAACTGTTATGTGGTATCCTGCTGACTAAATGTGTTACCTAACATTTTGACTGGGCCCTCTTCTTAAATTGAATTAAGTCTGTTGATTAATAAATTATATTAAATTAATACACACACTCATTCTAGGCCTGTTTTGTTATCAGTGATTAGATACCTGCAAGGAAAAAAGGAAAGAATGTAATATGTGGTTCAGAACTTACTTATAAGGCTGTTAATGCAAAACCACAAGTCCCCCTGATTTCAGGGAAATGACCTTACCCAATTCCCTTGATGTAATCATGATTATAATTCCTTGCTGTACTGTAGCCCCAATGTCATTGCTGTACTTGATGCCATGATGTAAGTGCATCTCTGCATTGCTAATGCATAATGGTGAGCATAAATCAGAAGGATGAGTTTGCAGAAATGCCTTTTAAAATGGCTTGTGAGACCACTGTTCAGAGCTGGTATTCTCAGATCCTGTGTCTGTTCAGACAACAGTGAATAAAATCTCCTTTGTTTTCTTGCCATAATCTTTGCCTTAGTGCACTTGGTTTAGTGAACTTATGATGTAACAAAGTAAGAGGGGAGCTATGGAGAATAATGATAGAGAATTCACTGAGTTATCGAACTGAATGTGATGACATGTGAAAGGCTAGGTATGGGCTAGTAAACAGTAAGTGCTCGATAAATAGGAGCTTTCTAGGGACCAGATACTGTGCTGCAGACTGAGATACAAAGTACTATATATACAAAGTATGATGCAGTGGTTGTGAAGACAGACATACAGATAAGTACAGCAGCATCTGTTGTCAAACAAGTAACAAGGCCCATAAGGGGTACAAATAAGATTGGTTTGGGAAACCTAGGAATGGAGGTCCTTTGTAACTTTCTAAAGATGAGTCATAGTTTTAAGGCAGGCAAAAGTACATCCAGAAAAGAGAAAGGATGGGTAAAAGAAACATATTTGCTAAGTGACTTGGAATCTGTTCTGATTGGTTGTGGGTCAAGCAGAAAGGCATTTCAGTCAGGGGATTAACTCAGTAGATTATTCTGTAGTGAGCGGGATGGGAAAGCCAAAAGGAGGATGGGAAGCATGAGGGCTGTTATGAGATGGTAAGGTATTGGGTCTGGTTTGAGTTGCTGGACCCTAAATGACTTGGAAAATTAGTAATTTGGAAGATAGGTAGTGACCAGCTTTTGGGCTATTTTGTGTTGGATAGCCAGTAGACTGGGTCATCAATATCATTTTAGATATATTGGCAGTTTTTTTGCATCTTGTCTTACAAAAAGGAAAATTATCTTGGTCCTTTATGGTTTTACTTTTGTCTTATTATTTAGCTTTCAAAGAATTATCCTTTAAAAGAAGGTGTTTTTGTTTTAGCTCCCTGTTCCCCACTTTCTCTTATGGTGCTTGGAATTGAACCCAGGACGTTTTCCAAGCAGGGAAAATGTTCTAATACTGAACCACTGCCCCAGTCTCTGAAAGGTGTTTTTAATTTAGACCATTCAAACCTTTGGGCACATTTTAATGAATGTTCTTCCCTATCATTTAATCATTTCATTTGTTGTTTTTCTTTTGTCTTGTATAGGCAGTTTTTAAAAAACTTGTTTTGGGCTAAAGAGATAGTACACTTGCCTTGCACACAGCTGACCCATTTGAAATTTGAAGAAATTTCTTTCTCGTTACTGATAGTTTTAGTCAGAATTATGTTGTTGAATACTTTACAAGTATCTTTTCATATGATTGTATATTTTATTCTTTGATATGTGAATATGATGCATAATATTGATACTGAAACTTGTTTTGTGGAAAAACCTACATTTGGTTTTGCATATGGTTTTCCTTTGTAAACAATTGAATTTTGATTCCATAATTTTTGCATCTATGTTCACAAATAATATTCAAAGGTTGGTTAATTTCTCCTTGAGGTTCTGTGAAGTTTGATTTTAAGCATATAATATTTTTATATTTTCAATGAATTGAGTACTTATTACTATATCATAATCCTTTTTATTCTATTGATAAAAAGTAATCCAATATGGTAATTTAGCTAAGCTAAATTTCTGGGTTAATATTTTTCTGCATGTGTAATTTTTTTCTAATGACCATTTTTTAAGGGCACAAAAAAGTTTTAGATATGTATTTTGTAAATTGAAAAACTGAATCATGTCTTCCTCAATGGTTTAATCTCTTGTTTCTTAATAAAATTATTCAATTTGATTTTTTTTCCTCTGGAAGACAGTATATGAAATTTTAAAAAGTTATCATGGTTTAGGAAGCTGGGTTACAGAAGCATTAAGGTTTATGGTTGGTTTTTATTTATTTGTTTGTTTGTTTTTTGGTTTTGGGGTCACACCCAGCCAATGCTCAGGGCTTACTTCTGGCTCTACGCTCAGAAATCACTCCTGGCAGGCTCAGGGAACCATATGGGATGCTGGGACTCGAACCATCATCCTTCTGCATATAAGGCAAGCACCTTACCTTCATGCTATCTCTCCAGCCCCCAAGGTTTATGGTTTTAATGTACAAAAGTTCAGTGGTTTTTATAATATACAATTTACATACAGTAATATTCACACATTTTAAGTGTTATAGTGTGACACATTTTGACAAGTGTACAGAGTCATGAAACCACCACCACAATAAAGATAGAGATCATTTCTATCACACCAGAAAGTTCCCCAAGTCCTTTTGCAGTTAGTTTCCTTTCCTCATCTCAGCCCCAAAATCACTCATCTGCTTTTTATCACTATAATCTTTGTCTTTCCTAGTATAGTCATTTAAATGGGACCATATAACATGTGGTCTTTGTTGGTAAATTTTTTAGTTTAGCATAGTGCTTTTGAAATTCAACATGTTATAACACAAATCATTATCTTATTCCTTTTTAACCCTAAGTATCATTTCATTGTAAGAATATACCACAATTTAATTTAATCATTAGCCCTTTTGTAGACTTTTAAATTGATTTAATTTGGAGGGAATTATGAATAACTGCAATAATGCAAACATATACAGGTTTTTGTGGGGAGGGGTCGGAACGATAGAACAGCAGGTCAGGCATTTGCCTTGCACATGAGCGACCCTTGTTTGATCTCCAGCAACCCATATGGTCCCTTCCAGAAATAACTTACGAGCACTGAGCCAGGAGTAACCCCTAAGCATGGCTGGATGTGGCCCCAAAACAAAATAAGTTTTCCTGTGGGTGTATTTTCTGATTTTAATTCAATCCGATAATCTTTGTCTTTGCTCCATTTGTGTTGTTTCATAGATCACATTTGCATTTTCAGTCAAGCCAAAAATAATACTGCATTTAAAGCATTCACTTTGACAGTCCTGTCCCCTCCTGTCTATTTGTTCTATTTTTCTTTTTTTTTTTTTTTTTTTTTTTTTTTAGGTTCTTTTTTTTAATTTTTATTTTTAATTATGAGAACAAGGGTGCAAAGTAAGAGGACAAGGTAAAGTTACAGTGGAAGGACAATCACCCATAACATAATTCTCAGAAGTCCCCTTGCTGATATATTAACTTTGAAATTTCAGCCAAAGAACATTAAGATAAATAAGACAGAATCCATGTACAATTACTTTGTCCCTCAAGTCCCCAGATTGTAACACATTATAATATTTCTTAACAGTACACAAGGCAATCTAAAGCCATAAAACTTACGTAACTCCTTAAACATTACAGGCATAGTATTTTCTTACATTTCCATATACATGCATATTAGCTTAAGTTAACCTCAAATTTTAAGTGAGTTCTTTTTAAGGATTAGAGTCAAAGGAGCACAGTAAGAATGGTGTTAGAGTGGCAATTGTTGTTTGCATAGGCCCACCAAAATATGAGGAACATGGAAAGAAATAACCTTGGCCTAAGTACAAAGAGACCAGACCCCTGAAGTTTCCTGGCACAAGACCAAGTCTAGGCTCCAAGCAAGCTAGATCGTCCAATCCAATACATTGTCTGTAGTGCCAACACACTTTTATTTTTCACACAGTCTCTGTTGTTGGTATCATGTTTCTGTATTAAAGATCCTGGAATCTGCATATCTTACATTGAAGTCAGGACGTGGAGCATCCTCTCCTTTCACCTCACAATCAAAGGGCAATGCAGGGAGCCCTGTCCTGTAAGCCGGTCGTTGTTGTTGTTAAGTCTTCTCAGTGTTAAGGGAAGTCTCTTTTGAGCAGGTCGAAGTCTGAGCAGTGTAGGTCTTCCATGTTAGAGGATTGCTTCCAGGTGATGTTATAGACCAGCCTGGATGTTTCGTGGATGGCTTTCCTGGTTCAGGGGAGAATGGAATATGCCCTTTCTTCTGAGGTCTGTGCCAGGTCATTATGTCAATGTTCAGGGTGTAAGGTCCCTTTGCACTACAAGGTTTGTGTGTTCTAATCTCTATTAGATAGGATCTTATTTGTATTTATACTATTTTCCCATTTTAATGTGCCTATGCAAATAAGAAGCAATGCCACATGGTGTTATTGGCGCATATGGGGGCCATAAGAACAATTACAATGATTCCATTGACATGATTCAATCATAAGCATTAAACTGGGGGACTCTTCCACCAAAATTCCTTGTTAAACAGCTCAAAAAGAGAAGATAAAAAGTGGTTAGAATCATCACTGTATAAGACAACATTTAGTAAGAATTATAGCTGTCAGAGAAAAAACACAAAATATTCTAAAGAAATACGTGTCCATTTTATGTATCTTGAAACAGTTTGGGGTTGTCATACACAATGCACAGCTTTGGACTGTGATTACGATTCTACACTACTGAAGTTAAAAAGAGAAAACTAGATTAGTGATGTTTGAGAAGGGGTTAGAGAGTTAAGGAGTAAAAAAGAGCTTTGTAGGGGTGTGGGAAAGGGGAGAATACAAAATAAACATTCTGTATACGGAAAACATAACATAAGAATAAGGGATATTCTGAATACATGAAATACATGAAGTACGCGCGGGGGCGTAGCCCCCGCGCGGTTCTGTAGTTTTTGGATGCCTAGGGAGGAATTTCTCACCCCCTCCCCCCAAGGCCCGATTAACCAGGCGTGGCCCTGAAGACCCGCCTGGTGTGGGGGGAATCATGCTCTCCTGGACAAAGTGGTCAGCCCAGGGTCCTATGGCTAGCTGTCCTGCCCAGAGCCCCCAACATACCAGGCAAACACACCAAGAAATCCTGGCATTCGGAGTGTTCTGGGCCCAGCCAAGCCTCTGTAGTTTTTGGATGCCTAGGGAGGAATTTCTCACCCCCTCCCCCCAAGGCCCGATTAACCAGGCGTGGCCCTGAAGACCCGCCTGGTGTGGGGGGAATCATGCTCTCCTGGACAAAGTGGTCAGCCCAGGGTCCTATGGCTAGCTGTCCTGCCCAGAGCCCCCAACATACCAGGCAAACACACCAAGAAATCCTGGCATTCGGAGTGTTCTGGGCCCAGCCAAGCCTCTGTAGTTTTTGGATGCCTAGGGAGGAATTTCTCACCCCCTCCCTCCAAGGCCCGATTAACCAGGCGTGGCCCTGAAGACCCGCCTGGTGTGGGGGGAATCATGCTCTCCTGGACAAAGTGGTCAGCCCAGGGTCCTATGGCTAGCTGTCCTGCCCAGAGCCCCCAACATACCAGGCAAACACACCAAGAAATCCTGGCATTCGGAGTGTTCTGGGCCCAGCCAAGCCTCTGTAGTTTTTGGATGCCTAGGGAGGAATTTCTCACCCCCTCCCCCCAAGGCCCGATTAACCAGGCGTGGCCCTGAAGACCCGCCTGGTGTGGGGGGAATCATGCTCTCCTGGACAAAGTGGTCAGCCCAGGGTCCTATGGCTAGCTGTCCTGCCCAGAGCCCCCAACATACCAGGCAAACACACCAAGAAATCCTGGCATTCGGAGTGTTCTGGGCCCAGCCAAGCCTCTGTAGTTTTTGGATGCCTAGGGAGGAATTTCTCACCCCCTCCCCCCAAGGCCCGATTAACCAGGCGTGGCCCTGAAGACCCGCCTGGTGTGGGGGGAATCATGCTCTCCTGGACAAAGTGGTCAGCCCAGGGTCCTATGGCTAGCTGTCCTGCCCAGAGCCCCCAACATACCAGGCAAACACACCAAGAAATCCTGGCATTCGGAGTGTTCTGGGCCCAGCCAAGCCTCTGTAGTTTTTGGATGCCTAGGGAGGAATTTCTCACCCCCTCCCCCCAAGGCCCGATTAACCAGGCGTGGCCCTGAAGACCCGCCTGGTGTGGGGGGAATCATGCTCTCCTGGACAAAGTGGTCAGCCCAGGGTCCTATGGCTAGCTGTCCTGCCCAGAGCCCCCAACATACCAGGCAAACACACCAAGAAATCCTGGCATTCGGAGTGTTCTGGGCCCAGCCAAGCCTCTGTAGTTTTTGGATGCCTAGGGAGGAATTTCTCACCCCCTCCCCCCAAGGCCCGATTAACCAGGCGTGGCCCTGAAGACCCGCCTGGTGTGGGGGGAATCATGCTCTCCTGGACAAAGTGGTCAGCCCAGGGTCCTATGGCTAGCTGTCCTGCCCAGAGCCCCCAACATACCAGGCAAACACACCAAGAAATCCTGGCATTCGGAGTGTTCTGGGCCCAGCCAAGCCTCTGTAGTTTTTGGATGCCTAGGGAGGAATTTCTCACCCCCTCCCCCCAAGGCCCGATTAACCAGGCGTGGCCCTGAAGACCCGCCTGGTGTGGGGGGAATCATGCTCTCCTGGACAAAGTGGTCAGCCCAGGGTCCTATGGCTAGCTGTCCTGCCCAGAGCCCCCAACATACCAGGCAAACACACCAAGAAATCCTGGCATTCGGAGTGTTCTGGGCCCAGCCAAGCCTCTGTAGTTTTTGGATGCCTAGGGAGGAATTTCTCACCCCCTCCCCCCAAGGCCCGATTAACCAGGCGTGGCCCTGAAGACCCGCCTGGTGTGGGGGGAATCATGCTCTCCTGGACAAAGTGGTCAGCCCAGGGTCCTATGGCTAGCTGTCCTGCCCAGAGCCCCCAACATACCAGGCAAACACACCAAGAAATCCTGGCATTCGGAGTGTTCTGGGCCCAGCCAAGCCTCTGTAGTTTTTGGATGCCTAGGGAGGAATTTCTCACCCCCTCCCCCCAAGGCCCGATTAACCAGGCGTGGCCCTGAAGACCCGCCTGGTGTGGGGGGAATCATGCTCTCCTGGACAAAGTGGTCAGCCCAGGGTCCTATGGCTAGCTGTCCTGCCCAGAGCCCCCAACATACCAGGCAAACACACCAAGAAATCCTGGCATTCGGAGTGTTCTGGGCCCAGCCAAGCCTCTGTAGTTTTTGGATGCCTAGGGAGGAATTTCTCACCCCCTCCCCCCAAGGCCCGATTAACCAGGCGTGGCCCTGAAGACCCGCCTGGTGTGGGGGGAATCATGCTCTCCTGGACAAAGTGGTCAGCCCAGGGTCCTATGGCTAGCTGTCCTGCCCAGAGCCCCCAACATACCAGGCAAACACACCAAGAAATCCTGGCATTCGGAGTGTTCTGGGCCCAGCCAAGCCTCTGTAGTTTTTGGATGCCTAGGGAGGAATTTCTCACCCCCTCCCCCCAAGGCCCGATTAACCAGGCGTGGCCCTGAAGACCCGCCTGGTGTGGGGGGAATCATGCTCTCCTGGACAAAGTGGTCAGCCCAGGGTCCTATGGCTAGCTGTCCTGCCCAGAGCCCCCAACATACCAGGCAAACACACCAAGAAATCCTGGCATTCGGAGTGTTCTGGGCCCAGCCAAGCCTCTGTAGTTTTTGGATGCCTAGGGAGGAATTTCTCACCCCCTCCCCCCAAGGCCCGATTAACCAGGCGTGGCCCTGAAGACCCGCCTGGTGTGGGGGGAATCATGCTCTCCTGGACAAAGTGGTCAGCCCAGGGTCCTATGGCTAGCTGTCCTGCCCAGAGCCCCCAACATACCAGGCAAACACACCAAGAAATCCTGGCATTCGGAGTGTTCTGGGCCCAGCCAAGCCTCTGTAGTTTTTGGATGCCTAGGGAGGAATTTCTCACCCCCTCCCCCCAAGGCCCGATTAACCAGGCGTGGCCCTGAAGACCCGCCTGGTGTGGGGGGAATCATGCTCTCCTGGACAAAGTGGTCAGCCCAGGGTCCTATGGCTAGCTGTCCTGCCCAGAGCCCCCAACATACCAGGCAAACACACCAAGAAATCCTGGCATTCGGAGTGTTCTGGGCCCAGCCAAGCCTCTGTAGTTTTTGGATGCCTAGGGAGGAATTTCTCACCCCCTCCCCCCAAGGCCCGATTAACCAGGCGTGGCCCTGAAGACCCGCCTGGTGTGGGGGGAATCATGCTCTCCTGGACAAAGTGGTCAGCCCAGGGTCCTATGGCTAGCTGTCCTGCCCAGAGCCCCCAACATACCAGGCAAACACACCAAGAAATCCTGGCATTCGGAGTGTTCTGGGCCCAGCCAAGCCTCTGTAGTTTTTGGATGCCTAGGGAGGAATTTCTCACCCCCTCCCCCCAAGGCCCGATTAACCAGGCGTGGCCCTGAAGACCCGCCTGGTGTGGGGGGAATCATGCTCTCCTGGACAAAGTGGTCAGCCCAGGGTCCTATGGCTAGCTGTCCTGCCCAGAGCCCCCAACATACCAGGCAAACACACCAAGAAATCCTGGCATTCGGAGTGTTCTGGGCCCAGCCAAGCCTCTGTAGTTTTTGGATGCCTAGGGAGGAATTTCTCACCCCCTCCCCCCAAGGCCCGATTAACCAGGCGTGGCCCTGAAGACCCGCCTGGTGTGGGGGGAATCATGCTCTCCTGGACAAAGTGGTCAGCCCAGGGTCCTATGGCTAGCTGTCCTGCCCAGAGCCCCCAACATACCAGGCAAACACACCAAGAAATCCTGGCATTCGGAGTGTTCTGGGCCCAGCCAAGCCTCTGTAGTTTTTGGATGCCTAGGGAGGAATTTCTCACCCCCTCCCCCCAAGGCCCGATTAACCAGGCGTGGCCCTGAAGACCCGCCTGGTGTGGGGGGAATCATGCTCTCCTGGACAAAGTGGTCAGCCCAGGGTCCTATGGCTAGCTGTCCTGCCCAGAGCCCCCAACATACCAGGCAAACACACCAAGAAATCCTGGCATTCGGAGTGTTCTGGGCCCAGCCAAGCCTCTGTAGTTTTTGGATGCCTAGGGAGGAATTTCTCACCCCCTCCCCCCAAGGCCCGATTAACCAGGCGTGGCCCTGAAGACCCGCCTGGTGTGGGGGGAATCATGCTCTCCTGGACAAAGTGGTCAGCCCAGGGTCCTATGGCTAGCTGTCCTGCCCAGAGCCCCCAACATACCAGGCAAACACACCAAGAAATCCTGGCATTCGGAGTGTTCTGGGCCCAGCCAAGCCTCTGTAGTTTTTGGATGCCTAGGGAGGAATTTCTCACCCCCTCCCCCCAAGGCCCGATTAACCAGGCGTGGCCCTGAAGACCCGCCTGGTGTGGGGGGAATCATGCTCTCCTGGACAAAGTGGTCAGCCCAGGGTCCTATGGCTAGCTGTCCTGCCCAGAGCCCCCAACATACCAGGCAAACACACCAAGAAATCCTGGCATTCGGAGTGTTCTGGGCCCAGCCAAGCCTCTGTAGTTTTTGGATGCCTAGGGAGGAATTTCTCACCCCCTCCCCCCAAGGCCCGATTAACCAGGCGTGGCCCTGAAGACCCGCCTGGTGTGGGGGGAATCATGCTCTCCTGGACAAAGTGGTCAGCCCAGGGTCCTATGGCTAGCTGTCCTGCCCAGAGCCCCCAACATACCAGGCAAACACACCAAGAAATCCTGGCATTCGGAGTGTTCTGGGCCCAGCCAAGCCTCTGTAGTTTTTGGATGCCTAGGGAGGAATTTCTCACCCCCTCCCCCCAAGGCCCGATTAACCAGGCGTGGCCCTGAAGACCCGCCTGGTGTGGGGGGAATCATGCTCTCCTGGACAAAGTGGTCAGCCCAGGGTCCTATGGCTAGCTGTCCTGCCCAGAGCCCCCAACATACCAGGCAAACACACCAAGAAATCCTGGCATTCGGAGTGTTCTGGGCCCAGCCAAGCCTCTGTAGTTTTTGGATGCCTAGGGAGGAATTTCTCACCCCCTCCCCCCAAGGCCCGATTAACCAGGCGTGGCCCTGAAGACCCGCCTGGTGTGGGGGGAATCATGCTCTCCTGGACAAAGTGGTCAGCCCAGGGTCCTATGGCTAGCTGTCCTGCCCAGAGCCCCCAACATACCAGGCAAACACACCAAGAAATCCTGGCATTCGGAGTGTTCTGGGCCCAGCCAAGCCTCTGTAGTTTTTGGATGCCTAGGGAGGAATTTCTCACCCCCTCCCCCCAAGGCCCGATTAACCAGGCGTGGCCCTGAAGACCCGCCTGGTGTGGGGGGAATCATGCTCTCCTGGACAAAGTGGTCAGCCCAGGGTCCTATGGCTAGCTGTCCTGCCCAGAGCCCCCAACATACCAGGCAAACACACCAAGAAATCCTGGCATTCGGAGTGTTCTGGGCCCAGCCAAGCCTCTGTAGTTTTTGGATGCCTAGGGAGGAATTTCTCACCCCCTCCCCCCAAGGCCCGATTAACCAGGCGTGGCCCTGAAGACCCGCCTGGTGTGGGGGGAATCATGCTCTCCTGGACAAAGTGGTCAGCCCAGGGTCCTATGGCTAGCTGTCCTGCCCAGAGCCCCCAACATACCAGGCAAACACACCAAGAAATCCTGGCATTCGGAGTGTTCTGGGCCCAGCCAAGCCTCTGTAGTTTTTGGATGCCTAGGGAGGAATTTCTCACCCCCTCCCCCCAAGGCCCGATTAACCAGGCGTGGCCCTGAAGACCCGCCTGGTGTGGGGGGAATCATGCTCTCCTGGACAAAGTGGTCAGCCCAGGGTCCTATGGCTAGCTGTCCTGCCCAGAGCCCCCAACATACCAGGCAAACACACCAAGAAATCCTGGCATTCGGAGTGTTCTGGGCCCAGCCAAGCCTCTGTAGTTTTTGGATGCCTAGGGAGGAATTTCTCACCCCCTCCCCCCAAGGCCCGATTAACCAGGCGTGGCCCTGAAGACCCGCCTGGTGTGGGGGGAATCATGCTCTCCTGGACAAAGTGGTCAGCCCAGGGTCCTATGGCTAGCTGTCCTGCCCAGAGCCCCCAACATACCAGGCAAACACACCAAGAAATCCTGGCATTCGGAGTGTTCTGGTCCCAGCCGAGCCTCTGTGGTTTTTGGATGCCTAGGGAGGAATCTCTCACCCCCTCCCCCCAAGGCCCGATTAACCAGGCGTGGCCCTGAAGACCCGCCTGGTGTGGGGGGAATCATGCTCTCCTGGACAAAGTGGTCAGCCCAGGGTCCTATGGCTAGCTGTCCTGCCCAGAGCCCCCAACATACCAGGCAAACACACCAAGAAATCCTGGCATTCGGAGTGTTCTGGGCCCAGCCAAGCCTCTGTAGTTTTTGGATGCCTAGGGAGGAATTTCTCACCCCCTCCCCCCAAGGCCCGATTAACCAGGCGTGGCCCTGAAGACCCGCCTGGTGTGGGGGGAATCATGCTCTCCTGGACAAAGTGGTCAGCCCAGGGTCCTATGGCTAGCTGTCCTGCCCAGAGCCCCCAACATACCAGGCAAACACACCAAGAAATCCTGGCATTCGGAGTGTTCTGGGCCCAGCCAAGCCTCTGTAGTTTTTGGATGCCTAGGGAGGAATTTCTCACCCCCTCCCCCCAAGGCCCGATTAACCAGGCGTGGCCCTGAAGACCCGCCTGGTGTGGGGGGAATCATGCTCTCCTGGACAAAGTGGTCAGCCCAGGGTCCTATGGCTAGCTGTCCTGCCCAGAGCCCCCAACATACCAGGCAAACACACCAAGAAATCCTGGCATTCGGAGTGTTCTGGGCCCAGCCAAGCCTCTGTAGTTTTTGGATGCCTAGGGAGGAATTTCTCACCCCCTCCCCCCAAGGCCCGATTAACCAGGCGTGGCCCTGAAGACCCGCCTGGTGTGGGGGGAATCATGCTCTCCTGGACAAAGTGGTCAGCCCAGGGTCCTATGGCTAGCTGTCCTGCCCAGAGCCCCCAACATACCAGGCAAACACACCAAGAAATCCTGGCATTCGGAGTGTTCTGGGCCCAGCCAAGCCTCTGTAGTTTTTGGATGCCTAGGGAGGAATTTCTCACCCCCTCCCCCCAAGGCCCGATTAACCAGGCGTGGCCCTGAAGACCCGCCTGGTGTGGGGGGAATCATGCTCTCCTGGACAAAGTGGTCAGCCCAGGGTCCTATGGCTAGCTGTCCTGCCCAGAGCCCCCAACATACCAGGCAAACACACCAAGAAATCCTGGCATTCGGAGTGTTCTGGGCCCAGCCAAGCCTCTGTAGTTTTTGGATGCCTAGGGAGGAATTTCTCACCCCCTCCCCCCAAGGCCCGATTAACCAGGCGTGGCCCTGAAGACCCGCCTGGTGTGGGGGGAATCATGCTCTCCTGGACAAAGTGGTCAGCCCAGGGTCCTATGGCTAGCTGTCCTGCCCAGAGCCCCCAACATACCAGGCAAACACACCAAGAAATCCTGGCATTCGGAGTGTTCTGGGCCCAGCCAAGCCTCTGTAGTTTTTGGATGCCTAGGGAGGAATTTCTCACCCCCTCCCCCCAAGGCCCGATTAACCAGGCGTGGCCCTGAAGACCCGCCTGGTGTGGGGGGAATCATGCTCTCCTGGACAAAGTGGTCAGCCCAGGGTCCTATGGCTAGCTGTCCTGCCCAGAGCCCCCAACATACCAGGCAAACACACCAAGAAATCCTGGCATTCGGAGTGTTCTGGGCCCAGCCAAGCCTCTGTAGTTTTTGGATGCCTAGGGAGGAATTTCTCACCCCCTCCCCCCAAGGCCCGATTAACCAGGCGTGGCCCTGAAGACCCGCCTGGTGTGGGGGGAATCATGCTCTCCTGGACAAAGTGGTCAGCCCAGGGTCCTATGGCTAGCTGTCCTGCCCAGAGCCCCCAACATACCAGGCAAACACACCAAGAAATCCTGGCATTCGGAGTGTTCTGGGCCCAGCCAAGCCTCTGTAGTTTTTGGATGCCTAGGGAGGAATTTCTCACCCCCTCCCCCCAAGGCCCGATTAACCAGGCGTGGCCCTGAAGACCCGCCTGGTGTGGGGGGAATCATGCTCTCCTGGACAAAGTGGTCAGCCCAGGGTCCTATGGCTAGCTGTCCTGCCCAGAGCCCCCAACATACCAGGCAAACACACCAAGAAATCCTGGCATTCGGAGTGTTCTGGGCCCAGCCAAGCCTCTGTAGTTTTTGGATGCCTAGGGAGGAATTTCTCACCCCCTCCCCCCAAGGCCCGATTAACCAGGCGTGGCCCTGAAGACCCGCCTGGTGTGGGGGGAATCATGCTCTCCTGGACAAAGTGGTCAGCCCAGGGTCCTATGGCTAGCTGTCCTGCCCAGAGCCCCCAACATACCAGGCAAACACACCAAGAAATCCTGGCATTCGGAGTGTTCTGGGCCCAGCCAAGCCTCTGTAGTTTTTGGATGCCTAGGGAGGAATTTCTCACCCCCTCCCCCCAAGGCCCGATTAACCAGGCGTGGCCCTGAAGACCCGCCTGGTGTGGGGGGAATCATGCTCTCCTGGACAAAGTGGTCAGCCCAGGGTCCTATGGCTAGCTGTCCTGCCCAGAGCCCCCAACATACCAGGCAAACACACCAAGAAATCCTGGCATTCGGAGTGTTCTGGGCCCAGCCAAGCCTCTGTAGTTTTTGGATGCCTAGGGAGGAATTTCTCACCCCCTCCCCCCAAGGCCCGATTAACCAGGCGTGGCCCTGAAGACCCGCCTGGTGTGGGGGGAATCATGCTCTCCTGGACAAAGTGGTCAGCCCAGGGTCCTATGGCTAGCTGTCCTGCCCAGAGCCCCCAACATACCAGGCAAACACACCAAGAAATCCTGGCATTCGGAGTGTTCTGGGCCCAGCCAAGCCTCTGTAGTTTTTGGATGCCTAGGGAGGAATTTCTCACCCCCTCCCCCCAAGGCCCGATTAACCAGGCGTGGCCCTGAAGACCCGCCTGGTGTGGGGGGAATCATGCTCTCCTGGACAAAGTGGTCAGCCCAGGGTCCTATGGCTAGCTGTCCTGCCCAGAGCCCCCAACATACCAGGCAAACACACCAAGAAATCCTGGCATTCGGAGTGTTCTGGGCCCAGCCAAGCCTCTGTAGTTTTTGGATGCCTAGGGAGGAATTTCTCACCCCCTCCCCCCAAGGCCCGATTAACCAGGCGTGGCCCTGAAGACCCGCCTGGTGTGGGGGGAATCATGCTCTCCTGGACAAAGTGGTCAGCCCAGGGTCCTATGGCTAGCTGTCCTGCCCAGAGCCCCCAACATACCAGGCAAACACACCAAGAAATCCTGGCATTCGGAGTGTTCTGGGCCCAGCCAAGCCTCTGTAGTTTTTGGATGCCTAGGGAGGAATTTCTCACCCCCTCCCCCCAAGGCCCGATTAACCAGGCGTGGCCCTGAAGACCC
Source organism: Suncus etruscus (assembly GCF_024139225.1). Taxonomy (NCBI): domain Eukaryota; kingdom Metazoa; phylum Chordata; class Mammalia; order Eulipotyphla; family Soricidae; genus Suncus; species Suncus etruscus. The sequence goes on along the minus strand of NC_064851.1, from coordinate 58,735,143 downwards.
GCCTGGTGTGGGGGGAATCATGCTCTCCTGGACAAAGTGGTCAGCCCAGGGTCCTATGGCTAGCTGTCCTGCCCAGAGCCCCCAACATACCAGGCAAACACACCAAGAAATCCTGGCATTCGGAGTGTTCTGGGCCCAGCCAAGCCTCTGTAGTTTTTGGATGCCTAGGGAGGAATTTCTCACCCCCTCCCCCCAAGGCCCGATTAACCAGGCGTGGCCCTGAAGACCCGCCTGGTGTGGGGGGAATCATGCTCTCCTGGACAAAGTGGTCAGCCCAGGGTCCTATGGCTAGCTGTCCTGCCCAGAGCCCCCAACATACCAGGCAAACACACCAAGAAATCCTGGCATTCGGTGTGTTCTGGGCCCAGCCAAGCCTCTGTAGTTTTTGGATGCCTAGGGAGGAATTTCTCACCCCCTCCCCCCAAGGCCCGATTAACCAGGCGTGGCCCTGAAGACCCGCCTGGTGTGGGGGGAATCATGCTCTCCTGGACAAAGTGGTCAGCCCAGGGTCCTATGGCTAGCTGTCCTGCCCAGAGCCCCCAACATACCAGGCAAACACACCAAGAAATCCTGGCATTCGGAGTGTTCTGGGCCCAGCCAAGCCTCTGTAGTTTTTGGATGCCTAGGGAGGAATTTCTCACCCCCTCCCCCCAAGGCCCGATTAACCAGGCGTGGCCCTGAAGACCCGCCTGGTGTGGGGGGAATCATGCTCTCCTGGACAAAGTGGTCAGCCCAGGGTCCTATGGCTAGCTGTCCTGCCCAGAGCCCCCATCATACCAGTCAAACACACCAAGAAATCCTGGCATTCGGAGTGTTCTGGGCCCAGCCAAGCCTCTGTAGTTTTTGGATGCCTAGGGAGGAATTTCTCACCCCCTCCCCCCAAGGCCCGATTAACCAGGCGTGGCCCTGAAGACCCGCCTGGTGTGGGGGGAATCATGCTCTCCTGGACAAAGTGGTCAGCCCTGGGTCCTATGGCTAGCTGTCCTGCCCAGAGCCCCCAACATACCAGGCAAACACACCAAGAAATCCTGGCATTCGGAGTGTTCTGGGCCCAGCCAAGCCTCTGTAGTTTTTGGATGCCTAGGGAGGAATTTCTCACCCCCTCCCCCCAAGGCCCGATTAACCAGGCGTGGCCCTGAAGACCCGCCTGGTGTGGGGGGAATCATGCTCTCCTGGACAAAGTGGTCAGCCCAGGGTCCTATGGCTAGCTGTCCTGCCCAGAGCCCCCAACATACCAGGCAAACACACCAAGAAATCCTGGCATTCGGAGTGTTCTGGGCCCAGCCAAGCCTCTGTAGTTTTTGGATGCCTAGGGAGGAATTTCTCACCCCCTCCCCCCAAGGCCCGATTAACCAGGCGTGGCCCTGAAGACCCGCCTGGTGTGGGGGGAATCATGCTCTCCTGGACAAAGTGGTCAGCCCAGGGTCCTATGGCTAGCTGTCCTGCCCAGAGCCCCCAACATACCAGGCAAACACACCAAGAAATCCTGGCATTCGGAGTGTTCTGGGCCCAGCCAAGCCTCTGTAGTTTTTGGATGCCTAGGGAGGAATCTCTCACCCCCTCCCCCCAAGGCCCGATTAACCAGGCGTGGCCCTGAAGACCCGCCTGGTGTGGGGGGAATCATGCTCTCCTGGACAAAGTGGTCAGCCCAGGGTCCTATGGCTAGCTGTCCTGCCCAGAGCCCCCAACATACCAGGCAAACACACCAAGAAATCCTGGCATTCGGAGTGTTCTGGGCCCAGCCAAGCCTCTGTAGTTTTTGGATGCCTAGGGAGGAATTTCTCACCCCCTCCCCCCAAGGCCCGATTAACCAGGCGTGGCCCTGAAGACCCGCCTGGTGTGGGGGGAATCATGCTCTCCTGGACAAAGTGGTCAGCCCAGGGTCCTATGGCGAGCTGTCCTGCCCAGAGCCCCCAACATACCAGGCAAACACACCAAGAAATCCTGGCATTCGGAGTGTTCTGGGCCCAGCCAAGCCTCTGTAGTTTTTGGATGCCTAGGGAGGAATTTCTCACCCCCTCCCCCCAAGGCCCGATTAACCAGGCGTGGCCCTGAAGACCCGCCTGGTGTGGGGGGAATCATGCTCTCCTGGACAAAGTGGTCAGCCCAGGGTCCTATGGCTAGCTGTCCTGCCCAGAGCCCCCAACATACCAGGCAAACACACCAAGAAATCCTGGCATTCGGAGTGTTCTGGGCCCAGCCAAGCCTCTGTAGTTTTTGGATGCCTAGGGAGGAATTTCTCACCCCCTCCCCCCAAGGCACGATTAACCAGGCGTGGCCCTGAAGACCCGCCTGGTGTGGGGGGAATCATGCTCTCCTGGACAAAGTGGTCAGCCCAGGGTCCTATGGCTAGCTGTCCTGCCCAGAGCCCCCAACATACCAGGCAAACACACCAAGAAATCCTGGCATTCGGAGTGTTCTGGGCCCAGCCAAGCCTCTGTAGTTTTTGGATGCCTAGGGAGGAATTTCTCACCCCCTCCCCCCAAGGCCCGATTAACCAGGCGTGGCCCTGAAGACCCGCCTGGTGTGGGGGGAATCATGCTCTCCTGGACAAAGTGGTCAGCCCAGGGTCCTATGGCTAGCTGTCCTGCCCAGAGCCCCCAACATACCAGGCAAACACACCAAGAAATCCTGGCATTCGGAGTGTTCTGGGCCCAGCCAAGCCTCTGTAGTTTTTGGATGCCTAGGGAGGAATTTCTCACCCCCTCCCCCCAAGGCCCGATTAACCAGGCGTGGCCCTGAAGACCCGCCTGGTGTGGGGGGAATCATGCTCTCCTGGACAAAGTGGTCAGCCCAGGGTCCTATGGCTAGCTGTCCTGCCCAGAGCCCCCAACATACCAGGCAAACACACCAAGAAATCCTGGCATTCGGAGTGTTCTGGGCCCAGCCAAGCCTCTGTATTTTTTGGATGCCTAGGGAGGAATTTCTCACCCCCTCCCCCCAAGGCCCGATTAACCAGGCGTGGCCCTGAAGACCCGCCTGGTGTGGGGGGAATCATGCTCTCCTGGACAAAGTGGTCAGCCCAGGGTCCTATGGCTAGCTGTCCTGCCCAGAGCCCCCAACATACCAGGCAAACACACCAAGAAATCCTGGCATTCGGAGTGTTCTGGGCCCAGCCAAGCCTCTGTAGTTTTTGGATGCCTAGGGAGGAATTTCTCACCCCCTCCCCCCAAGGCCCGATTAACCAGGCGTGGCCCTGAAGACCCGCCTGGTGTGGGGGGAATCATGCTCTCCTGGACAAAGTGGTCAGCCCAGGGTCCTATGGCTAGCTGTCCTGCCCAGAGCCCCCAACATACCAGGCAAACACACCAAGAAATCCTGGCATTCGGAGTGTTCTGGGCCCAGCCAAGCCTCTGTAGTTTTTGGATGCCTAGGGAGGAATTTCTCACCCCCTCCCCCCAAGGCCCGATTAACCAGGCGTGGCCCTGAAGACCCGCCTGGTGTGGGGGGAATCATGCTCTCCTGGACAAAGTGGTCAGCCCAGGGTCCTATGGCTAGCTGTCCTGCCCAGAGCCCCCAACATACCAGGCAAACACACCAAGAAATCCTGGCATTCGGAGTGTTCTGGGCCCAGCCAAGCCTCTGTAGTTTTTGGATGCCTAGGGAGGAATTTCTCACCCCCTCCCCCCAAGGCCCGATTAACCAGGCGTGGCCCTGAAGACCCGCCTGGTGTGGGGGGAATCATGCTCTCCTGGACAAAGTGGTCAGCCCAGGGTCCTATGGCTAGCTGTCCTGCCCAGAGCCCCCAACATACCAGGCAAACACACCAAGAAATCCTGGCATTCGGAGTGTTCTGGGCCCAGCCAAGCCTCTGTAGTTTTTGGATGCCTAGGGAGGAATTTCTCACCCCCTCCCCCCAAGGCCCGATTAACCAGGCGTGGCCCTGAAGACCCGCCTGGTGTGGGGGGAATCATGCTCTCCTGGACAAAGTGGTCAGCCCAGGGTCCTATGGCTAGCTGTCCTGCCCAGAGCCCCCAACATACCAGGCAAACACACCAAGAAATCCTGGCATTCGGAGTGTTCTGGGCCCAGCCAAGCCTCTGTAGTTTTTGGATGCCTAGGGAGGAATTTCTCACCCCCTCCCCCCAAGGCCCGATTAACCAGGCGTGGCCCTGAAGACCCGCCTGGTGTGGGGGGAATCATGCTCTCCTGGACAAAGTGGTCAGCCCAGGGTCCTATGGCTAGCTGTCCTGCCCAGAGCCCCCAACATACCAGGCAAACACACCAAGAAATCCTGGCATTCGGAGTGTTCTGGGCCCAGCCAAGCCTCTGTAGTTTTTGGATGCCTAGGGAGGAATTTCTCACCCCCTCCCCCCAAGGCCCGATTAACCAGGCGTGGCCCTGAAGACCCGCCTGGTGTGGGGGGAATCATGCTCTCCTGGACAAAGTGGTCAGCCCAGGGTCCTATGGCTAGCTGTCCTGCCCAGAGCCCCCAACATACCAGGCAAACACACCAAGAAATCCTGGCATTCGGAGTGTTCTGGGCCCAGCCAAGCCTCTGTAGTTTTTGGATGCCTAGGGAGGAATTTCTCACCCCCTCCCCCCAAGGCCCGATTAACCAGGCGTGGCCCTGAAGACCCGCCTGGTGTGGGGGGGAATCATGCTCTCCTGGACAAAGTGGTCAGCCCAGGGTCCTATGGCTAGCTGTCCTGCCCAGAGCCCCCAACATACCAGGCAAACACACCAAGAAATCCTGGCATTCGGAGTGTTCTGGGCCCAGCCAAGCCTCTGTAGTTTTTGGATGCCTAGGGAGGAATTTCTCACCCCCTCCCCCCAAGGCCCGATTAACCAGGCGTGGCCCTGAAGACCCGCCTGGTGTGGGGGGAATCATGCTCTCCTGGACAAAGTGGTCAGCCCAGGGTCCTATGGCTAGCTGTCCTGCCCAGAGCCCCCAACATACCAGGCAAACACACCAAGAAATCCTGGCATTCGGAGTGTTCTGGGCCCAGCCAAGCCTCTGTAGTTTTTGGATGCCTAGGGAGGAATTTCTCACCCCCTCCCCCCAAGGCCCGATTAACCAGGCGTGGCCCTGAAGACCCGCCTGGTGTGGGGGGAATCATGCTCTCCTGGACAAAGTGGTCAGCCCAGGGTCCTATGGCTAGCTGTCCTGCCCAGAGCCCCCAACATACCAGGCAAACACACCAAGAAATCCTGGCATTCGGAGTGTTCTGGGCCCAGCCAAGCCTCTGTAGTTTTTGGATGCCTAGGGAGGAATTTCTCACCCCCTCCCCCCAAGGCCCGATTAACCAGGCGTGGCCCTGAAGACCCGCCTGGTGTGGGGGGAATCATGCTCTCCTGGACAAAGTGGTCAGCCCAGGGTCCTATGGCTAGCTGTCCTGCCCAGAGCCCCCAACATACCAGGCAAACACACCAAGAAATCCTGGCATTCGGAGTGTTCTGGGCCCAGCCAAGCCTCTGTAGTTTTTGGATGCCTAGGGAGGAATTTCTCACCCCCTCCCCCCAAGGCCCGATTAACCAGGCGTGGCCCTGAAGACCCGCCTGGTGTGGGGGGAATCATGCTCTCCTGGACAAAGTGGTCAGCCCAGCGTCATATGGCTAGCTGTCCTGCCCAGAGCCCCCAACATACCAGGCAAACACACCAAGAAATCCTGGCATTCGGAGTGTTCTGGGCCCAGCCAAGCCTCTGTAGTTTTTGGATGCCTAGGGAGGAATTTCTCACCCCCTCCCCCCAAGGCCCGATTAACCAGGCGTGGCCCTGAAGACCCGCCTGGTGTGGGGGGAATCATGCTCTCCTGGACAAAGTGGTCAGCCCAGGGTCCTATGGCTAGCTGTCCTGCCCAGAGCCCCCAACATACCAGGCAAACACACCAAGAAATCCTGGCATTCGGAGTGTTCTGGGCCCAGCCAAGCCTCTGTAGTTTTTGGATGCCTAGGGAGGAATTTCTCACCCCCTCCCCCCAAGGCCCGATTAACCAGGCGTGGCCCTGAAGACCCGCCTGGTGTGGGGGGAATCATGCTCTCCTGGACAAAGTGGTCAGCCCAGGGTCCTATGGCTAGCTGTCCTGCCCAGAGCCCCCAACATACCAGGCAAACACACCAAGAAATCCTGGCATTCGGAGTGTTCTGGGCCCAGCCAAGCCTCTGTAGTTTTTGGATGCCTAGGGAGGAATTTCTCACCCCCTCCCCCCAAGGCCCGATTAACCAGGCGTGGCCCTGAAGACCCGCCTGGTGTGGGGGGAATCATGCTCTCCTGGACAAAGGGGTCAGCCCAGGGTCCTATGGCTAGCTGTCCTGCCCAGAGCCCCCAACATACCAGGCAAACACACCAAGAAATCCTGGCATTCGGAGTGTTCTGGGCCCAGCCAAGCCTCTGTAGTTTTTGGATGCCTAGGGAGGAATTTCTCACCCCCTCCCCCCAAGGCCCGATTAACCAGGCGTGGCCCTGAAGACCCGCCTGGTGTGGGGGGAATCATGCTCTCCTGGACAAAGTGGTCAGCCCAGGGTCCTATGGCTAGCTGTCCTGCCCAGAGCCCCCAACATACCAGGCAAACACACCAAGAAATCCTGGCATTCGGAGTGTTCTGGGCCCAGCCAAGCCTCTGTAGTTTTTGGATGCCTAGGGAGGAATTTCTCACCCCCTCCCCCCAAGGCCCGATTAACCAGGCGTGGCCCTGAAGACCCGCCTGGTGTGGGGGGAATCATGCTCTCCTGGACAAAGTGGTCAGCCCAGGGTCCTATGGCTAGCTGTCCTGCCCAGAGCCCCCAACATACCAGGCAAACACACCAAGAAATCCTGGCATTCGGAGTGTTCTGGGCCCAGCCAAGCCTCTGTAGTTTTTGGATGCCTAGGGAGGAATTTCTCACCCCCTCCCCCCAAGGCCCGATTAACCAGGCGTGGCCCTGAAGACCCGCCTGGTGTGGGGGGAATCATGCTCTCCTGGACAAAGTGGTCAGCCCAGGGTCCTATGGCTAGCTGTCCTGCCCAGAGCCCCCAACATACCAGGCAAACACACCAAGAAATCCTGGCATTCGGAGTGTTCTGGGCCCAGCCAAGCCTCTCTCTATTTTTCTTTTGATTATTTTATTCTTTATTGTCTTCATTTGGTTGATGGGTTTAATGAGTTGAATTTTGTTTTTTGTTTTTTTCTGTTGTTGTTTTTTTAAATTTTTATTTTGATCATAATGGCTTACATATCTTTCACAGTAGTATTTTAGGTACATATCAACATTGAATCAGGGGAATACCCATCACCAACTATGTCCTCCTCCCCATCCCAGTTCCCCTTCTGCAATCCATATACCCCACCATCACCCCCAGACTGCTAGAGTAGGTGGTCCCCTCTTTGTCCTGCTCACTATTAGTGATCATATATCTGTTTGGTCCTAGTACCCTCCCCTGTCTCCCCCTTTATTTAAGAAGCGGAGCTAGATAAATCGAGTTATGTGGCTTTGTTTGAAGGAAAGAAAAGCAATAGATTGGGGTACAAAATAAGAGAAAAAAAAAGAGAAAAAAGAAGTCAAATATGCTGAAAATAGGCAGAGTCCTTCCAGAGGATTTCAACCTCAGTTTGAGAGAGGATGTGAAAAAGGCAATTGAAATAAATTTTGTTTTTGCTTTTGTAATTATGTAGTTTTTCTTCTACTTGTTTGGTCTTTTTGAGCTTCCTCTGGAAAGATGGTAGTGTCCCATGTAACTTAATAAAGTTTAACACCACAGAATGTTTTCTTAGTTTACTCAAGTAGTTCAGGGATCTTTAAAATAATTTAATTCTGATCATTCTTTTTCAACTATTGTTATATAAAATTTCTCTTCTTTTTATGTTAGACATGGTTATACTTTGTATATTATTATTATTTTTGCTTTAATTGTCCATGTTTTTTCAAGTTAGTCATGTGTTTGCTATTTTCTTTGTTCATCTTTGCATCTTTGTTCATCTTTGATCATATTGCATTTCAGGACACATTTCTTTTGGGAGGGGAAGAAGAGTCAGATCTGGTATTGCTCAGGGATTATTCCTGGCTCTGCAATCAGGAATTGCTCCTGGTGGTTCTTGGGGACCATCTAGGATTGAACCCAAGTTATGCAAGATAAGAGCCATACCCACTGTACTGTTGCTTTAACAGCACACTTTACTTTTCTCTAAAATGTATCATCTAGGTGTTTGAAAATAAACGTTATTATATTTTGTTTGAAAGTTTGTGAAATGTAATTTTGCTGAAATAGTTTCTCATATTTTTTAAAACAATACTTTTATTGTTTTTAAATACATTGTTCCATATTTTTTTTCTAATGAGATATCAACTATCAGTATGGGTCTCAGTCACTTATAGGGAAGATGTTTTTTCCTCCAGCTCTCCTGATGAACTTTGTTGATGCTGGTGTTATGTAATTCTGACAAGGATTTCTTTCTCTTTAACATTCTTGAGTTTTATTTTACTTTCTGAATTTTGAAGATTGATAGCCCTGGAACTTAGCAAGTATAATTGCTTTCTAATACTTTTTCCCCATTTCCTATATATTCCTTTATATTACACCCCTTCACAACTTTTCATCTTTTATATTTTCATCTTTTTTGCATCTCTATACAACATTAGTATAATTTATTCATATCTTCCTGCCAAATTACCAATTCTCTTTTCAGCTGTATCTAATTTGATATTATACTCACTATTGAATCTCTAATTAAAACTATTATATTTTCATTTCTAGAAGTTATTTGGATTCTTTGTCAAATCTCTGTAGTCATTTTTAATCTTTTTTCTTATATTTTGAGACTGTTTTCTCTTTTTAAATACTTTAAAAAGTTTATATTCTATAGCTGATAATACAATGTCTGCCGTCTTTGAGGGTTTGTGTCTGCTTTTTGTTTTTCTTTTATTCATGTTTTTATTCATGTTCTTTTATTCATATTCCTTTTGTGTTTTGTGATTTTATTTTTTTCACTTGTGAATCCAGAACTCTGTATTTGGAATTTGAATTTAAAGTTTTTTACCCTAAGGAAGCTTCGCATTTGCTTCTGTTATAAGTCTGAAGACTGCTATCCTAGATCTTTATTTTTTTAATCATAAATATTTGTGTTTGGGAGAGGGAACATGAATATGTGACTTCAGGTCCTGAACAGGAAAGAGTAGGCTTAGAATTTGCTGAGAAACATACTCCTTTTTTTCCTTGTTGTCCACACAAAGACTCACCCTTTGTTCCGTCTGGAGACATTTTCTTTTTAATTTGCCTACCAAGAATTTCACCTTTTGGAAGTATTAGCTTCAACTGTCACACCCTATGTGGCCTCAAGGGCTTCTCCCAACACATAGATTCTTTGTCTCTTAAACCTCTCACCAGGGATTGGCTTCATCTCCAGAGTAGATGCCAACTTCAGAAATTCCTTTGCTTCATGACTTCTTGTTTTTTCACTTCTGACCTTTTTTGTTTTGTTTTGTTTTTTGGTTTTGGATCACACCCGGCGGTGCTCAGGGGTTACTCCCTGCTCTGCGCTCAGAAAATGTTGCTTGCAGGCTTGGGGGACCATATGGGATGAGGAACTCGAACCACTGCCCGTCCTGTGTTAGCTGCATGTAAGGCAAATGCCCTACCACTGTGCTATGGCTCCGGCCCCATCACTTCTGACCTTTTATAGTTGTTATTACTTTTTTGCCATTTAGCCATGCATTTTAAAAGATAAACACTCACCCTAGCATTTTTGTTCTAACAAAGTTCTGCCATACTCCTCACAATTATATTTTCTCTTGGTGGTTGAAATGTCTCCCAGAAGAATAGTAAGTTTGTTAGATCCTTGTCATTTGTGAATTTTACCAGAAAGGTTGACTTTAATATTCACCAACAAAAAGTAGTTGTGTAGAGATTATTGTTCATTTTAAAACCCTTTTTCCCTTAGTAGCAGAGCACATGCTTAGCTATGCCCTGAATTTGATCCCTGACACCACAAAATAATAAAAATACCTTTCTCTTTTTCTTTGGCCCTCTAAAATGAGTTATTATAGGTCTTTAATATAATACACTCACTCTCTTAATTTTCAAGACACTATTAAGCCCCTATGTTTTACAAATCTCTTTTGGTATTGAAGATGTGTCGATGACTAAAATAGACAAAAGAATTTTTATTCTGTTGAACTTGGAATCTAACTGGAAGAGATAGACAAGTAACAAGATAAATAGGCAAAGTATATAGTACTTAAAAAGTGTGAAGTGCTGCTGGGAACAATGAGGCAAGTCAAGGAGGACTGAGAGATCTTATCCTTCATTTTTAAAGTATCATAGTTAAGATTATTAAGGCAACTTCCAGTTCAAATTCATGCCTAAAGTTACTTTTTTACACTTCTTACTACTGCAACACTGATAATTCTACTTTTACCTGTAAAGGCTACATTGAAATTGATGTATACACTTGCAGGTGTTCCTGTGTTGGTAAAATTGTGGGAAGGGGTAATAATTCCCTCAGTACCTCTTTAGCTAAAAAAAAAAAATAAAATCATGAATATTTAGTGATTACTGACCATGATAAAACTACAGCACCAAAATTTTAAAAATCCTCCAGTTAAAAACCAGCACTGCTGAAGGGTGGTGTATATTCTATAACTGAAACCCACCTACTAACATAACATAACCACAGTGCTTAAAGAAATTATTTAGGGGGCTGGAGAGAAAGCATGGATGTAGGGTGTTTGTCTTGCATGCAGGAGGACGGTGGCTCGAATCCCGGCATCCCATATGGTCCCCCAAGCCTACTAGGAGGAATTTCTGAGCATAGAGCCAGGAGTAACCCCTGAGCACAGCCAGGTGTGACCCCCCCCCCCAAAAAAAAAAAAAAAACAACAAAAAGAATTATTTAAAAAATAGAAAGAAAAACCAGCACCGGTGCCAAAGGTGATAGTTCAGCAGCAGGGAGGAAGGGTGTTTACCTTGCTCATGTACATCCCAGATTTGATCCCCGGCACCACTTATGAGTCTCTGAAACCCTGCAGTAGTGATTCCTAAGCTCAGAGCCAGTAGTAAGCCCTGAGCATCGCCATATGTGCCTTCTCAAAAACAAAACAAAACACATGAAACTGGAAAATGTTCATCTCTATCCACCACTCACTAAATGAGATATAGTACATAAATTAAACCCTAAACAACTGATTGCTGGGTGTGTCTATAGTTTGATTATACTTACCATACTAGATCAGTTCTGAATGTTGTAAATGTTGAAGTTATTATAAAAGAGCCCTCATTTTTTCTGGTGCAGCCACAGTAGAAGTTACCAGAGGTGAACAAAGAACATTAGTGGAGACTTTGAAAAAGAGCAGCAGTGGAAACCAGGATGAAAAGCAGTAGACTTTGTCTTGAAAGATGTGTCTTTAGCCAAATTGAAGCTCTGCAGACCCAGAGCAGAAGACGATTTGCAGCAGAGTTCCCATGGGGCATGACTATACTCTATTGCAGTAATACTAGCTGAGGGACTATCTATATCTATAGTGGTCATGACTGCCTCAGGAAGGGAGAGGAGATGCCTGTGTTCGTGTCCTGACATGAGTGCCTTCATTGATCCTATCTATGCTAATAGCAGGGAAGGGTTCAAGGAGTATAGGAGTATGAGTTATTGCAGAAGGTTATTCAGGAGATTTTTTTTAATCACTGGGCATCATCCAAGGCTTTTAGTTCTAAAATTGTGTTTGCTTCGACTTGCCTAAGAGTCAAAGAGCAGAAAAGCCATTTTTAGGGCATTAAAGAAACTTTTTGGAGTCAGAAGACAGCTACCTATACATCTGAACTGAGAAAGATCAGTGTGAAATTGGTTAGAACTTTGATGGATTTCCCAGCTTCCAATAGCAAGTAATATTTTTTGGTAAATAATCTTTTTAAATATTTAAATAAGTCGAATGTCTTTTCTTTTTTTTTGTTTTGTTTTGTTTTGTTTTTGGGCCACACCCGGCGATGCTCAGGGAACTACTCCTGGCTGTCTGCTCAGAAATAGCTCCTGGCAGGCACGGGGGACCATATGGGACACCAGGATTCGAACCAACCACCTTTTGGTCCTGGATCAGCTGCTTGCAAGGCAAACGCCGCTGTGCTATCTCTCCGGGCCCCGAATGTCTTTTCTTATAAAAAAAAAAAAAAAAGAAAGAAATAAGAGTTATTGGGAAAAGGTTTAGAAAAACATTTTAATTACCTATAACCCAACAGAAAGTAGTTGTTAATATGTAGTGTTAGTCCCAAAGCTGTGTGGTGAGGTGTGCTGGGAACCACAGTCAATTCTCAAGGTTGCTAGGGGACTTTTTCTATCAAGGCAAACACATCTGCCCAGCAGCGCATTGAAGATAGTTCAAAGTTTGAGCTTAAGATTAAACTATGTTCCTTTTGATGACATTACATCAAAAGTGTTTTTTTTTCAATAATTGCTGAGATCTTAGTTATTTAAAAAAAAAAGAGTACCATGTAAAAACTAATGTGAAACTGGAAATGGGGATAATGGGATACAGTTTGACTCTAAACTCTTAAGTTCTGTATGGGCCAACAGGTTAACACATTGCATTACGTATCAATAGGTTAGATGAGAAAGAAAACTGTGTGTGTGTGTGTGTTTCAGAAACGTCTAGGTAAGTAGGATATATATTCTTATTAACCTATTTGGATTTAATTGCTTAACGAACAGTTCTGGTAGATATTTGTCTTGGCCTGGGGCTACTATCAAAAAGTACTGCGATTTGAGGCCAGAGCCGTGGCACAAGTGGTAAGGCATCTGCCTCCATGCTAACCTAGGACGAACCACGTTCAATCCCCTGGTGTCCCATATGGTCCCCCAAGCCAGGAGCAATTTCTGTGAGTGCATAGCCAGGAGTAACCCCTGAGCGTCACCGGGCATGGCCCCAAAAGTACTGAGATTTAAGTGTTCCCATAAGCATTTAGGGACTTCTAATACATGTCTTACTAGTTTTACCCTGTGTCTACCCACACATAATTTTGAAGGCTGTGTAGGGACTTCTAATACATGTCTTACTAGTTATACCCTGTGTCTACACACACATAATTTTGAAGGCTATATATATATTTTTTTTACTTAATATATTGTGGACATCTGTTTCAATAAGTTTGGGTCTGCATCATTATTTTAAAATATTAATGACAAAAACTTTTTCATTGCTTGCTTTTCTACTTTTTTATATTAGAACCAGTCTGGATAGCTCTTGTGCACTTGCTGTGCTTCAGGGCCACACTTATTGGTACAAAAGGGACATCTGCAGGGAAACAACTCAGAGCCTCAGGCATATTAGGCTGTGCTCTATCACATTTCATGATTATGATTAACCAATTCTGCATTGTTCAGAAGTTTAACAAAACTCTATACTTTTCTAATCAATGATGTGATCATCTTCTGTACTTTTTATTTACATGTACAATGATTTCTTTAAACTAGAGCCCTAAAATAAAGCAAGTTACTAGATAAACAAATAGGTACTTTCTAATATTTTTACATCTATTCTATATCTCTCCTCTCTGTCCACCTGTCCAAACTGATCTTTCATAATCTACCAATCTGTATCTTGCAGTTTATAGGAATACTTTAGCAAAAGAAAATGAAGCATTAAAAATCACAACCATTTGGGATTCAGATTTTGATCAGTTCATCAATGATATACCACTTTGCTAACTGAATAAATGTTGTGCCACTTAGAAAACTAGTTAAGTTCAGACTGTAGGAATTCGTGAAGCTTTGACAGCCTGAAGGTCAGAGGTGGCTAACAGCAAAATCGAAGCAGATACCCACTTATTGAATAGAAAAATTGTTTTTCAAAAAGCTTCTTAAACCTTTTCTTCATTAACTTGTGTGTGTGTTTTCAAAACAACATTGTATTTACCAGGAAGTCAGATTACATTGCATGGCTTGGTGGGTTAGCAGTTTATGGGATGAGTCACACCTAGCAGTGCTCAATGGCTACACCTGGTTTTGGGCTCAGAGTTTGCTGCTACCAAAGGTACTGGGGAGATTTGGTGGCACTGCTTTGAAACCAGGTCACCTGCTTCAAAGTATGTGCTCAAACCTTTGAGCTCTCTGTAATTTCTTCAGTCTATACCTTTCACCTTCCCTTCATGAGGAAGAGGCAAATAATTCAGATATAAGTTGATCTCAACGTTTTTTTTTCTGGAGGATAAATATGAAGGTAATGTCACTATGAATAGAACATTTCCTTTCCAAATCCACATTGCCTCTATTTCTCTCTATTATATATGGTTGCTATATTTAATATACAACTTGAGATGTTATTTTCAATTATTAGTGATCAAGGAAAAAGCAGATTAGGTGTTTAGGCTCTAATCATGGAAGCATAAAGGTAAGGATACTTTGGGATTATTTTAGAATTATTTTCTTTTTGAAGAAAACTCTTAGGGCCCTTTCTCTGGGAAACTAAACTACACTGAAAGACAATAACTGGGTGTCGAATGGAGATAAAGTGATATGCATGGTACCCCTTCATTAACAGTAGTGCAAACCACAGTGTCTAAAAGGGGAAAAGAGAGAGGAGAGAGAGAGAGAAAGAGAGAGAGAGAGAAATACAATACCTGTCTGCCCAAAGGCAGGGGGAGGGGGGAGGGAAACTGGAGTCATTGGTGGCAGGAAATGTTCATGGATGAAGGGTTGTGTACTTTGTAAGACTGAAACTCAGTCACGAACAACTTTTGTAATCACAGTGGTATTGTTTTTGTTTTTATTTGGAGGGAGGCACACCTGGTGATGCTCAGGGGTTACTCCTGGCTATGCGCTCAGAAATCGCTCCTGACTTGGGGGATCGAAACGTGGTCCATCCTAGACTAGCACGGGCAAGGCAGATGCCTTACCGTTTGTGCCATGCTCCAGCCCCGGTAATCACAGTGTTTAAATGGGGCAAAACCTGCTGCTTCAGTAAAGAAGAAAAGACACATGCCCATTTTTTTGAATGAAATGCTAAAATTATCTGTAATTTCACATAATGGTAAAGTGTTTTGTACTTCTTTGTAGGGGTGGATGGATGGGGCAGGGGAATAACTTGGCTCTGCACTCAAGGATCCATCTAGTTTGGGCTCAGGAGACCATATGGGGTGTGGGATAGAACAAGGCCAGCCAACTTGCTAGGTATGTGCCTTAATCTTTGTACTATCTCTTGGGCCCTTGAGTGGCTTTTTTTTTTTTTTTTTTTTTTTTTTTTTTTGGTTTTTGGGCCACACCCGGCGATGCTCAGGGATTACTCCTGGCAGGCACGGGGGACCATATGGGATGCCGGGATTCGAACCAACCACCTTAGGTCCTGGATCGGCTGCTTACAAGGCAAACGCTGCTGTGCTATCTCTCTCTGGTTGAATGGCATTTTTTAAAACCATCTCTCTTCCTTTGATTTTGAACTAAACTCTAAAAATAATTTGATTTTATAAAATTCAAATTTTATAAAATTTTATAAAATTCAAACAAATTCAAATTCAAACAAATTTTAAATGGCATTTAGGACAGGGAATCCCCTTAAGGGACATAGTATGTCATGCTTAAGTGAGACTTCTGGGTGGATCTCAGCACCACTAGCCATGGCAGCACTGTGGGATGTAGCCCTGGAACCGAGTCTCAATAGAATTGTATGGATGCTCTAGGCATAGCACTGTCACCCACACTCCTGAACCCAGTGTCTCCAGGAGTAGCTCCAGGGTCCCAGCATTTTGAGACCTGAATTAGAGATGAATGAATTCTTTTTTGGGGGGGCTGGGGGGAATCACACCCGGCAGCGCTCAGGGTTTACTCCTGGCTCTATGCTCAAAAACCGCTCCTGGTAGGCTCAGGGGACCATATGGGATTCAGGGATTCAAACCACCAACTTTCTGCATGCAAGGCAAACACCTTATCTTCATGCTATCTCTTTGGTCCCAGATTAATGAATTCTTGAAGGCATTTATGCTTAATGCTTTTTATGTTGAACATGTCAGTGAAATCAAAGTTATGTTTCCTCTTTTTTTTTTAACTTTATTGATTGGTTTTTGGGCCACACTCGACTCGGTGGCACTCAGGGGTTACTCCTGGCTCTGTTCTAATAAATCACCCCTGGCAGGATGGGGGGACCAAATGGGATGCTGAGAATCGAACCAAATCCCTCCCGAGTCAATTCCATGCAAAGCAAACGCCCTACCGCTGTGCTATCTTTTATGCCCCAAAGTTAGGTTTCTGCTTGCAGAAAAGTGTCACCTTGGAAATTTTTATGTAGGAAAGTTACCTTTGTTGTAAGTGCAAAGATAATGAATGCCCCTCACTACCTTGCATTTATCTGGTGCCTTCCATGCCAGCATCAAGAAGTCATTTGCAGCTCTCTCAGGAGAAATAACACTCTGGTGCCTTTATCAGACCATTGCAGCATGGAGGACCCTTCCTCTTGGTGCAGAGGGTGCGTTTCTGAGCGGCTGAAAGTCTCCAAGTGACTCTTCACAGCTGTTTCCTTTTAGATCTCCACTACAGAATCCTTGCAGGGTTACTCCTGGCTGTCTGCTCAGAAATAGCTCCTGGCAGGCACGGGGGACCATATGGGACACCGGGATTCGAACCAACCACCTTTGGTCCTAGATCGGCTGCTTGCAAGGCAAACACCGTTGTGCTATTTCTCCGGGCCCAAAGAGGTTGACTATTAAGAAAGAGATTGAGTCTTTGTCTTGATTGATGATTGATACACTTTAGAAAAATTAATTTGGGAAAGTTTGGGAGAATTTGAAGGACATATCACTTATTTCTATTTTACCAAGATGGTGTGCCCTTTTCCTCTTCCTCCATCTTCGTCTTCCTCTCTTCCCCTGGTACTCTTTGTTGTTTTGTTTGGGGGCCACACCCCAAAACAGTGATACTCAGGGGTTACTCGTGACTGCATTCAGAAATCATTCATGGCAGGGGACCCTGTAGGATGCCAAGGATTGAAAGCAAGATAAGCTCCCTACACACTACTATATTTCCAGCAATTTTCTGGAGTTGAGAATAGAGTTGTTTCTAAGTACAGAAAGTCTGATTATTCCTGGCATGATTCAGTCTTTGACTTTTAAAATGTTGGGGGAGGTCTACAACCATCGTACCCAGTGACAACTCCTGGTGGTGCTCAGAGGACTATGTTGAGTTCCAGGGATAAAATCTGGGTCTGTATATAAGATTAATGTATATTAGGGTAATGCCTTATCTCCTGTTAAGTCTCCTTAACTATCATTTCAACCCCCTTACTTCATTCTTAGTGAATGAAATTCATATGAATGGACAAATTTCTTGTCTCAAAATTTTAGCAACCAGTGGCATTTTTCTTCTTTTAAATTGAAATACTGTGTTAAAGCAATAGATTAAATTTTTGGCTTATTTTTGGGTCACACCTGGCAATTATTTCTGGTTCCTCATTCAGGAATTATTCTTGGTATTTGGGGGAACATATGGGATGCCTGTGAATGAACTCGAGTCAGCTGCATGCAAGGCAAGCACCCAACCCGCTGTACTATTTCTAAACAATAGACTTTAAAACATTGTATTTTAGAATTCTACCATTGCAAATTACCCTGTGTGTCTCCTTTCTTCTGATCTATACCCTTCTACTACTGCCCTGTCCTTTTTATAACTGCTAGTTTATCTTATAGACCTTATGTTTATTATTGCCTTCGTAAGCTCATGTATTTGTTTTCATCACATATGCGGAAAATGATCCTGTATTTTGTCTCTATGCATTTCACTTATTTCACTTCATATAAAGCCTTCTAATTACATCTATATTGTCACAAATGGAAAAATTAGTCTTTTTGAGAAACCATTAATATTCCAAAGGATGATGGTTAGGATACACTCTCAGAACATTGTGGAGGGAGGTCAGCACTGGTGGTGGTGGGAGTAGCCCTGATTCTTTGTATGGCTGAAACCCAACTATGAAGAACTTTGTAAAGCACAGTGGTTTTAATAAAATAAAATTAAATAAAAATTTAATTTTAACTGTAACTTTCTTTATCCTTTCATCACTTGATGGGCATTCATACCATTTCCAGCACTTGTCTGTTGTAAATAATGCTGCAATAAAACTGCATATTAGTATTTTTGAATTTAGAGTGTAAATATGTATAATGGGAGAACTGGACTAATCGAATTTATCCTTTGAACTTTCTGAGGAATCTTTAAATTGCTTTCCATAATGGATACCAATTTACATTTACACAAGTCTATTAGAGGCAGCACCAGCAGCCAGTAGCATATAAGGATCCCTAGTTTCTGTGCCCTTTCCATCTCTTGTTGGTTCTTGTCTTTTGAGTAATTACCATTCTCACAGGTGTGAGGTGTTATGGTCTTCTTGTTTTGATTTGTATTTAATGAGTTGGTGAACACTTTTTCCTGTGCCTATTCATCATCTGCATTTCTTCTTTGGAGAATTGTATGTTCAGATATTTTGCTCATTTCTCAGTTGAGTTGGGGGAGTTGTTTTTTGGTTGTTGTTTTTTTTCTTGATGAGTTTAGTTCTTTGTATAGCTTATATAATAATCCCTATTATCCAGATCATGTGCAGATATATTCCCCTAGTTGTTAGAATATTTTTATAAAGTTTCTTTCACTATGCAGAAGGTTGATTCCTAGATGAGCATAGTCCTGCTGGTTTATTCTTGTTATTTCTCTTTCTTGTGGAATTGAGACCTCAGATACATCTTTCTTCTGGATTTGAGACTTCAGACACATCTCTGAGATTGATGTCAAGGAAAGATATTACCTATGGTTTCACATATTAGGCTGAATCTTATACCCATTTTAAACTGTTTTCTCCCATCACCCCATCAACTCCATTTTGAATTAATTTTTGTGTAGTGTTAGAAAATGGTATAATTTCGGGGCCGGGCGGTGGCGCTAAAGGTAAGGTGCCTGCCTTGCCTGCGCTAACCTTGGACGGACCGCGGTTCGATCCCCCGGTGTCCCATATGGTCCCCCAAGCCAGGAGCAACTTCTGAGCACATAGCCAGGAGTAACCCCTGAGCGTCACTGGGTGTGGCCCAAAAACCAAAAAAAAAAAAAAAAAAGAAAATGGTATAATTTCATTCTTTTGAATGTAGTTGTCTACTTTTCCCAGTGCCATTCATTGATGAGTCTTTTTCTCCACTGTACACTTTTATCTCATACTTTTATCTCATATTAGTTGTCCATAAAATATGTGGTTTTATTTCCAGACACTTTAATTCTATTCCTTTCATATTGACTTTATTTTTTGAGGTAATGTTAGTTTGAAAGATTGTAAACATTTGTTTTAGGAGGACATTTGATATACTTGGCCCACCACCAAAGTATCAGTATAGCCCCTCCCTTTCCTCCCATCTGTTTCACACACACACAGCCACACTGGTGATCTCAATCTAAAGATGTACCTAAATGTCTAAAGATAGTCTAAAGATGTGCCTTCATTTACCATGGTCTATTCTGTTTCTTTTATTCCACATATGAATTAAATCATCCAGTATTTATCTGTGTCCTGACTTCCCTATTCCATCCAGGATGTTGTACATGACAATGTTTTATATTTTATAATAGCTATATAGTATATAACATAGCATATTGCATAGTGTATAGAAGTACTTAGTAGTATGTATATAGTATTCATAGTATAGTATATAGTGTATAGTAGTATGTATATAGTACAAATAGTATATAGTAGTATGTATAAAATACATATAGTATAGGATATATACATGAGCACATCATACCACATCCATTCATCTGTAATTGGGCAGTGAGTTGTTTCCAAGTCTTTGTTTTATATTAGTGGTCTTTGTGTTCTTTGCATAGATACCTAAGAGTAGAATTTCTTGATTATATGGTAAATCTATTATTTTAAATTTCTTGAGACATCTCCATACTGTTTTCCCTAGAGACTGGGCCAGTTTATAGCCCTACCAATCATATATGAGAGTTGCTTTTTCTTCACACCCTTACCAACACTTGTTATTTATGGATATTTTGATACAGGCCATTCTCACATGAATGAGGTGATACTTTATTGTCATTTTGATGTGCATTTTCATGATAATAAGTGATAATGAGCAGTTTTTCATGTGTCTGTTGGCCATTTGTCTTTTTGATAAATTTTCCAGCATTCCTTCTTATTTTTGGATAATGTTTTTGTTCTGTTGTTGAGTGTTTTATAGTCTTGACTTTTACCCCATTATCAGTTGCATGGTATACAGATAATTTCTCCCATTCAGCAGCATGTCATTTTGTTTTAATGATGGATTTTTTATGCTAAACTTTTTATTTTTATATAATACTATTTTTTTATTTTGTTCACCTTACTGATAAAATTAAAACCTTGAAGATACCACTGGTCAATATTATGTAGTGTTCTCTTCATTGATTTCTATAGATTTAGATCTAACATTCAAGTTTTTAATCCACTTTGAAGCTGTGTACCTGCTGTGAAACAGTAGTCCAGTTTTAGTCTCCTGCATGTGACTATCCAGTTTTCCTAGTGATATTCATTAAAGACTTATTTTAGCCACCGTTTTATCATAAATTAATTATTTCTATATGTGAACATTTACTTGTTTGTTTGTTTGTTTTTTCTATTTTTATAAAAGTCTATTTCATTGGTCTTTGTGTCTTTTTATTTCCGGCCACACCCAGTGATGCTCAGGAGTTACTCCTGGCTATGCACTCAGAAATCGCTCCTGGCTTGGGGGACCATATGGGACGCCAGGGGATCGAACCACAGATCGTCCTAGGCTAGAGCACGCAAGGCAGATACCTTACAGCTCAAGCCACTGCTCTGCTCTGGTATCTGTAACTGTTGTACAATCTAGAGGACACTGCTTTGATAATCAGGAAACATTATTCCAGTCATCTTTTAGGGGGGATTTCTTTGATATCTTTTAAGGTTCCATATAAATGTTGGTAGTGTCTATTTCCTTGGATAATATTATTATAACTGTGATAAAGATTGCATTGAATTCATATAATTCTTTGAATCTTAAGGTCTTTTTGAAAATGTTAATTCTTTCAATCCAGGAGCATAATCCCATGCTTGGATTACATTGTTGTTTGACTTTTATTGTTGTTGGGGCCATGCCTTGTAGTGTTCTAGGAGGCAAATGGTACTAAATTGGACCCTTTATCTCACATATATAAGGCATGTGTGATGCTCCTTAAACCACATTCCACGCCCATCATGTTGATTTATTTATTAACATTTTGTGATACATTTTATAGTTAGTAAATATTATGCCTCTGATTTTTTTTCCCACAGTAGGGTTTTTGTAGTTCAGGGTTCTTTGTATTGTATATTGGGGTGTGTGTGTGTGTGTGTGTGTGTGTGTGTGTGTGTGTGTTGGGTGTTCAAACCAGTACCTCATATACGTGAAACATACTCTTATCATTGAGTCACTTCTCTGGAATCTAGAATATCTTTTTCTTTTAATTCACACCAGTTTTATCAGGTCTTTACTCAATTAACAGATTATTCGAATAATAAGAATATTAACAGATTTAATTTGAGTTTCATCAATTCAAGATTTCAGAGATGAGTGTCTTAGATGTGGCCACTGCTAAGAAGTTGTGCTTTAATTGGAAAGTGTTTAAGAAAGCCAATATCTGAAAGTTTATGAAGTGTCAGATTGGAGCTTGATGAAGTCTTTTGGTGTAAGCTGCACCCAGCCCTCAGAGAAACTTTTCTTAGGAACTCCAGGTTGGTCTAAATTGTGAAGAGTGGATAAAAGTCACAGTATAAAAGTCCATAAATTCCAGAGAACATACATTTATCTGTCTAAATGCTTTACTGTCATCCAAATGAAGCATGGTTCCATGTTCTGCTACACCTTCAACTTCACTCCAGAGTGATCCATTGTGTCTGTAGTTGACCTGGTGATCCACTTGCCACTGTTAAGTTTTCATGTTATATTTAGCAATGGAAACATGACACGTTAAACATTCTGATTATCCCTGCCGTACCCAGAATAATGCCCTTGTCACTTTGGTTTACCTTGATTGGGTTATAGGTCAGTCTTCCCGATTCCTGCTTCCCTCTGCTTCTTCCTTCCTTCTTCGTGTCATCCCAGGATCACACGCATTCCTGTCTATGGTGCTGGCATATTCCCAGCCAGGGTGAACATTCCCAGCCAGGGTGAACATTGGAAGTTACATATGAGATTCCAGTGCTTATACATTTGACTCTTGTGATCCCAAGTATTGCATTCCTTTAGTTACACACATATTTGCTAGAGGTCATGCTTTCCAGCTGTGGTGTTCAAACACGTTTTTTTAAATCAGTGATTTTTTAAAATTATTTTTAAAATTTTAGGAGCCAGAAAGAGAGCATGGAGGTAGGGCATTTGCCTTGCATGCAGAAGGATGGTGGTTTGAATCCCAGCATCCCATATGGTCCCCCGAGCCTATCAGGAGTGATTTCTGAGCGTAGAGCTAGGAGTAACCTAGTGACCCAAAAAAATTTTTTTTATTTAAACCATTGTAATTTACATAGTTATTTATAGTTGGATTTTATGCATACAGTGTTTCAGGGCCAATCCCACCACTAGTGCCAGCCTCCTTCCAACAGTGGTCCCAGAGTCCACTCCATGCCACCCATTGTTGTAGGCTTTGGCTTGACTATTTAGTTCTGTCGTTTCTTAACACCACCAATGCATCTGAGACACCTTGTTCCTTGACCCCTTCCTTGCATAGTTGTCTTTCTCCTCTTTCATTCAATTTCTTTCCTTTTCCTCCCTGTACTCTGGGATCTAGAGTGTTCTCAAAAACTTTCATTTAAGCCATTGCATTTATTATTCATGCAGTTATTCTAAATAACTGGTTACAAACCAGTTATGCCCAGGTTACAAACCAGTCATTCAAAAGTACATATGTACACCACATATAAGTGATATCATCCTATATTTATCCTTCTTCTGTCTTACTTCACTTACCATAATATCATCCAGCTCCATCCATGTTGCAGCAAATTGCATGGTTGTACCATTCCTTACAGCTGTGTTGCATTCCATTGTATATATGTACCACATCTTCATGATATACTCATCTGTTGTTGGACATCTAGGTTTATTCCAACTCTTAGCTATTGTACACTCAGTACACTCAGCTTCAATGAATAGCACTGTGCATACATTCTTTTAGATGAATGGTTTTCTATCTTGGAGATATATACTCAAGAGAGGGATTATTGGGTCATATAGCAGCTCGATTTTGAGTTTACTGAGAAACCTCCATAATATTTTTCATAGGGGTTGGACTAGGCAGCATTCCCACCAGCAGTGTATGAGTGTTCCTTGCTTACCGCATCCCTTCCAACAGAGATTGTTCCCATTATTTTTGATATGTGACATCTTTACTGGTGTAACATGATATCTCATTGTTGTTTGATTTGGATTTCCCTAATTAGTAGCTGTGATGAGCATTTTTTCATGTGCCTGTTGATCTTCTCAAAGAGGTGTCTGTTCATTTCCTCACCCCATTTTTGATGGAGTTTTTAGGTTTTGTGGGTTTAGCCTTTGTGAATACTTTATATCAGGTCTTTTTATAGTTAAGGTGCTCACTGAGTGTTGTACTACTCTTTGTAGTGTTCACACAGGTGCACAGGACTACGGAATTGCCAGAAATCATCTGGTGTCCTGAGATCACAAACAACTGAGCTCCCAGACTGCTGGGCACATGTGCGACATGGGGATTTGAACCCATGATTCTGTGTTTGCAAGGCAGGCACTGAAATCTCCTGTGGTGTTTGTTCCTCTAGACCCCCTGGATGATGTTTATATCATTTGCAATGTCTAATTATGATGCTTTGCTGTATATTCATTTACAAATAAGCACACATGTACTTTGTCCATACTTAAAATGCATTTCAGACAGTAGTTAACTACAATTTTGGGCAGATCATGAATGGTAATATAAATTTTCCCATTTGTAGGATTTGGTTAACTGTAGTTTTTCTAACAGGGATTAATTACCTTAATATTTATGAGAGCTCCTGTTATATGATTAAGTGTCATTATGGCCATTAATAAGATTTATAAATTATTAGAACTAATCATAGAAAAGGCAACTACAGGGGCCAGCAAGGTGGCGCTAGAGGTAAGGTGTCTGCCTTGCAAGCGCTAGCCAAGGAAGGACCACGGTTCGATCCCCCGGTGTCCCATATGGTCCGCCCAAGCCAGGGTCAATTCCTGAGTGCTTAGCCAGGAGTAACCCCTGAGCATCAAACGGGTGTGGCCCGAAAAAAAAAAAAAAAAGAAAAGAAAAGGCAACTACAATTAGATCACACTTTTATCCAACTATGATTTAGATGAGTTTACATTTTCTAAGTTCTAAATTCATTGTGTGTGTATGTGTGTGTGTGTGTGTGTACGCGCGCGCGTGTGCGTAGAATAAACAGTTTTCCTAAGTATTTGTTTTGTTGCTTTACGATAATAATAATCCCAGTTTCAGAGATCTGTGTGATAATTTGGTGACTTCTCAATTTCTGGAAGTCCAAGAGCAGAAGTTATTCCCTAAGGACCAATAAGTGCCTGAATCAAGACTAATGTAGATACTATCTCCAAGGGTTTCTTTTGTCTCTAGGGAGAATATGTCTGCAGAACTGTGGTCTGGCTGAAAACCCGGTAGCCTGTTTGGAACGCTTCACAGAAGTTTCTTATAAAGAGGTGATGTTTGTTTTAGGTATCTCAACACTATGTTTTTGAAAAGTCTGCAGCACAAAATTCCCACTTAGATTATTTTTAGTTTGAATCTACTCTGATAGCAAAAATAAGGCTATTTTTGTAAGTGCTGCTTCAAGAAACTTGTATCCACGTTTTGAAAGAATTCACGAAACAGTTCATAGTGATAACTGCTTGCAGTGCCCACCCAGTTGCTGCAGAATTGTTTTTGTTTTGTTTTGTGGTTTTCATTCTGTTTTGTTTCATGACTTGTGGTGCCTAGAGGCATGGTATTCAGAGGACTTTTTCAGTGATGTGGTATGGGGGATTCAAACCATGTATTCCTAAAGAAAAAAAAAAAAAAAAAGCTTGTGCTCCAGCTTTTGAACCATATCTCTGGCCCTACAGAATTTTGTTTTAAATATTTTTATGATGGCTGCATTTCAGCTGTCAGCAGGGCTCGAGTCACATGATCCACCCCAACACACACACACACACACACAAAGGGCTCATCTTTTCCTTCAAGAGCTTGACTCATTTATGCATTTGTCTAGTGTGTGTGCTGCATTGTTGATGGCCTCATGCTCATACAAGCACTGAATAAATTTCTAAGATGCAGGGTCCCCTTAAGAGACTACAGATTGCTCTTTTAGAGAGTTGTGTGTTTCTATGGCAACTCCCTTTCTAAAACTTTGAATTTTATCCATATATATTTTGCAGATCCTGAAAACAAGCTTATGTTTAATTTAGAGAAGCTTTGAGTTTTGAAGACAGGAAACTAGCTCATCAGCAGATGTCAGAAGCAGGCACACTTCGTTTGAAAGTGCCCTAAAAAAAATTCTTTCTGTTCTTGACACTTACCAAAGGCCATAGTTACATTTGTATAACCTCTTATTGTCAAGTTTTTATCCTTCTGAGGGTGAAAGTCACAAGTATATACAATATGATAGACTAAAAGAGACAGACAGCGCACGTGTGCATGTGTGTGTGTGTGTGTGTGTGTGTGTGTGTGTGTGTGTGTGAATTAGCTCAGCTATTTTCCCCTCCTTAGTTTTGTACCTTGTAATGTTACTAGTTTTACATTTTCTTTCATCATCCATTTTCTCTCTTGTGTTACTACAAAATCAAGGGACTTTCAGTTATCAACTATGCTTGATTTAGAGAAAATAGGCTGTGCCTCTATTAAAGAGCTGTCTCCATGGCTCAATTCTTTATGTAAACAGGATTATAGAAGAGAAATGGGCTATGTTTTTTAGTATTACAATCCATGGGTAAGGACCATGGCATAATTAAGATAATTCCAAGTCATTTGTGTAATCCCTTAGGTATATAGGAATTCTACTTTGCTGTTTAAAAGGCTGTGGTTTTGTTGTTGTTGTTGTTTTGTATTTTAAAAATACTTAGTTTCATTCCTTTTCCTTTCTTTCAAAAGCACAGATTCCGCTTTTTAATAAATCAAATCAGCTGTGTGGCTAGTGTTGCTTCGTTTTTTTTTCCACATGTGCTAATTGTTCTGTGGCTTGTTTGTTTACTGTTTCTGCAGACCTGATTTGTTATGGCCCATGGTTTTCATTCTCCTAGACCACGTAGTTGATTTCCCAGTGGAGAAAAGCCTGCCTTTTCACTCGGTAATTAGTTGTCTCATTTCAAAAGAACCAAGTTTTTCCTGAGATGATTTTGTCACACTTTAAATGTCTGTTTTGGAGAACGAGACTTTGTTAAGTGACATGCTTATCCATGTGGTAGAAGACATGCATAGCTCATCACTATGGAAATTCTTAAATTTTTGAAAGGCAGAGCATGATTAATTTGACCATTTTTATGCTGCCATAGAGAAATTATGATTTAGTTTAACATGATAGGAAATCAGTGTAAGAGATAATATTTTTGTCCCTCACAAAGAAAAGATAGCTATTTATTCTTAAAGCATGTTTTCATTTGCTGAGAAAATTCCATGGTACTTTACCTGGCTGTAATGTTTTGTTTTGTTTTGTTTTGTGGTCATATCCAGTGGTGATCAGAATTTTCTGATTGAAGAGCTCAAGAGACCATAAGCAGTGCTGGGGATCAGACTGGAGCCAGGAGTGGGCAAAGCAAGCACCTATATTTCTGTACCTGTCTTTCTGGCCCTACCTTCATTAATTTTTGTGTACTGTTGCTGAGTATCAGTGTTCCCTAGTATATAGTGGTAAACTGAGTTATGGGGTTTCACTATTGTTACCTTCCCAGTGTTAAATTCTAATCGAACCCAGGTTTTATGCATGCCAGGCCTGTACTTTATTACATTGATGCTCATTCTGAACCACAGCCCTGAACCTGGGAGTTGTCAATGTTATTTTCCAGTGATTCATCCTGGGTCTCAAACCTGCAAGGCAAGAGCTCCACTCCTGAGTCTCATCTCAGCATAACTAATCAAATTGGAGGGGGTGGGGATAAAGAAAGGGGACTTGGGCCACTCCCAGCAGTGCCCAGGGCTTATGGTTCTGTTCTCAGAGAACTGTCCTGACAGTACTCAAGGAACCTTATGAGATGCTGAGGATCAAATAACATCAACTGCATAGGCTTGTCCTTGTCCTCTTCCACCTTAACTGTTCATTCTTCCTGCCTATGTACAACAGAATTCATGATCTTCAAAACTCTTCTGATCCCTGACCTTTTGGGTCTTCTACATTCCCACCTCAGTCACTCATACCATGTTGTTCTACACTACAAACCTCCCGATCAGATCTTTGTTTCACTCAGTCATTTCAAAATCACAGTCTACCCTCCATTCTTGTCCCATCTTTCCTAAACTAATTCCAGCTCATCAACCCAAATTCTTCATCCCTGGTCTCCTCAAGCTTTACATTTTAGCTCCAAGACTAGCCTGTCTCTCTTTGGGATTCTCTAAGAGAATGGCTAGTGTGTTCAGTGTGTAAGGACAGGAAATGGTTTCCTAATACTCTCAGTCTTTGTGGACCAAAACATTTCAGAACCACCCCCTTTTTGTAGAAACTTACTGTGAATAAAGGTGAAGGTCTTATGTTTCTAAATGCTTTTTGGCTAGTGTTTTTTCCCCTAGTGTACAGCTTTCGTAAGATCTGACACTTTTGACTTCTCCATCTAGCTTCTACTCCAAGCTCTATGTCCTGCTTTCTGCTCCACATTTGGGACAATTTTTGAGTGTCACTTCATATGCTCCCTCTGCCATATTTCTCTTCCTTCATCTCAGGTATACCGCTATCCTTTGGCTGGAGAGTACTCCCCACTCTTTTATCTAACTTTGCCTTTCCAACATAGCATCTTGTATGGTTGCCATTTATTTGCATGGTGACTTTGTTGTTTTGTCACCTTAAAATCCCTAAGCCTTTTGGGGTATATTATTTCCCTGCATTCCTCTTTGCAGTGGCCAGCAAATGCTTAATGAATGTTGTTATTGACAGTTACAAATACTTTGGTGACCCTCTTTTCCTACTATTGCCCATGTCCTTTCTTATCTCTTTCTTGCTAGCACAGGTCTGATTTTATGAAAATATTTTATTTCCCTCAGCATCTCGACAGCTAACCCTAACCTGGTATTTCAGCAAGGAGGGTGATTTTTGGCTAGTCTTAGCTTCTGAAATAGAAAGATAGAAGGAGCCTGGGATCTTGATAATACTGGAGCAACTCTAGGAAACTCAATTATATCCAATAATATATCATGCTTGTTTGGAATAGTTGAGATTTCTCTGGGCTTTGTTTTGTTGTTTGTTTTGTTTTGGGGCATCCCTACCAATGCTCAGGCATTACTCCTGACTCTGAGCTCAGAAATCACTCCAGGCAGGCTCAAGGAACCATACGGGATGCCTGGGATTGAACCCAGGTCAGCTGAGTGCAAGGCAAATGCCCTATGTGCTGTGCTATTACTCTAGTGACTAGTCCATAGAATTCTCTGTTTTTTAAAGAACGAGAATATTTTTGTGTTTTTGTTATGTTTGTTTGTTTGTTTGTTTGTTTGTTTTTAAAGAATAGTAGCTAGGAAGCTTGCCTTACAAACTGCTGATTCTGGTTCAATACCTGGCATCCCACCAGGAGTGATTCCTGAGTGCAGAACCAGAAATTAACTTCTCCCTGAGCAAATCTGAGTGTGTCCTCCAAAAATAAAAAGCCATAAAAGAATGTGAATAAATGTGAGTCGCCAAACTCAGGTTTATCTCTGCATTCCTGTGAGTGGTTAGGTCATCCTGGAATACCTGGAGCAGTAGCAAGACCAATATTCAAGTTCCCAATATCTGCTGCACATTTCTAAAAAGATGTTCACTTCTACCAGGGTCTCATACTTTGAGTACTGTGAACTTGGACTGATCTTCTTCACCTCTCACCCTTTGGCTCCACATTGTTCATAACTTATGGGGGCAAGTTCTTCACTAAGGAGGTTGAGTCAAGTTAAGTCATACCCAGCAATTTCCTGTTTGTGAGCCTAGAAGCTCTTGAAGAGCAGAAGCAGATCTGACAGAAGCTGTAGGTGTTTTCAGATGCTGAACTGATTCATAACCTTTGGTTATTCATTATTCCCAGCTGTCATACCTTGTCTTTTCTCTGGATACTACTACATAGTTCCTCTCTGTGTGAAAATCATGTCCCTAGACCCTCCTCATTTTGTGCTCTGCATGTCTGTACTGGGCTTTGGTGAAATGTGTCTTATGCTCCGATTCCTCCTCTATTGCTTTGGAAGTTACCCTATAGGTAAAGAACAATGTTTCTGAGCATGTTAAAACAGCTTTCAGCTCTGCAGACCTAAATGCATATCTGGTTTACTTTTCAATTGTAGTTTCCACTTTACCCCCCACACAGCACAGCATAATCAAAGAAATGCAGGGCCTTGAGAAAATACTACTTGGAATGCCTGTTTGGTGATGCAGATTTTTTTCTGCTTTGCACAATAGTATATTAGACTTGCGAAGGCTGGCACACCACACCAACCTCTGGAGAGCCAGGATCCCTCCATCATTATTCCAAGGTCCATTTTCCCTCCCACTTAATATCCTCAGATTACAGTTCTATTGATGGTTTCTCAAGGTTTGTTTCATTTGTTGACCATCTTCAGTGGTCCTCAAACTATGGCCCGCGGGCCACATATTGTATTTGTATCTGTTTTGTTTCTTCATTGCAAAATAAGATATATGCAGTGTGCATAAGAATTCGTTCATAAATTTGTTTTTTACTATAGTCAGACCCTCCAATGGTCTGAGGGACAGTGAACTGGCCCCCTGTTTAAAAAGTTTGAGGACCCCTGATAATCCTTTGCTTTGTTTCTCTATACTCAGCATATGAGCAAGATAATATGGCATTTGACTTTTACAGTAACTAAAACCTGAAAACAGCCTAGTGCCCAACACAAATAAATAAATGATGACATTGTGGTATAGATACACAACGGAATACCACTCAGCTATGAGAAAAGAGGAAATCTTGCAACTTACAGCAATGTGAACAGAATTGGAGGATGCCATGCTAAGTGAAGAAAAAGAGGGGCCGGGGCCGGAGAGATAACATGGAGGCGGGGTGTTTGGCTTGCATGCAGAAGGACGGTGGTTCGAATCCTGGTTCGAATCCCGGCATCCCATATGGACTCCCGAGCCTTTCAGGAGCGATTTCTGAGCATAGAGCCAGGAGTAACCCCTGTGCGCTGCCGGGTGTGACCCAAAAACTAAAAAAACAAACAAACAAAAAAGATAAGGATCAAAGGTAGCATAGCAGGTATGCCATTTGCCTTCCATGTAGCTGACCTGGGTTTGAGCCCCGCCATTTCATAAGGTTCCCTGAGCCTGCCAAGAGTAATTTTTGACTGCAGAACCAAGAATAACCCCTGAGTTCCACCAGATGAGGAGGGAGGCAGGAGGCAGAGAGGGAAGGAGGCAGAGAGGCAGAGAGCAGGGAGGGAGGGAGAGAGGGAGGGAGGGAGGGAGGGAGGGAGGGAGGGAGGGAGGGAAGGAAGGAGGGAAGGAAGGAAGGAAGGAAGGAAGGAAGGAAGGAAGGAAGGAAGGAAGGAAGGAAGGAAGGAAGGAAGGAAGGAAGGAAGGAAGGAAGGAAGGAAGGGGACAGATAACTCAATTCTCACATTAATTGCTTGGACTCACAGAACTTGGGCAATGATAACCACATAATCACCCACTTTAGCAAAATTCCCTGTTGACAAGAAGCCACTAGCATTGGACAGTGAAGTGACCCATCTAGAGATCATTACTTTGTACACTGTGAAAAATATAATACTGACCTTTTAACCTAAAAACTTGCATTTTTTAAACCACAATAAAAAGTTTTCTTACGGGGCCAGAGAAATAGCACAGCGGCGTTTGCCTTGCAAGCAGCCTATCCAGGACCAAAGGTGGTTGGTTCGAATCCCGGTTGTCCCATATGGTCCCCCGTGCCTGCCAGGAGCTATTTCTGAGCAGACAGCCAGGAGTAACCCCTGAGCAATGCTGGGTGTGGCCCAAAAATAAAAAAATAAATAAAAAAATAAAAAGTTATCTTACTTTGGCCCACAGTCCTAAGCAAGTAACATGCTCTAAACTTCACAAAGTAATCCTGTTTTCAAATGTTGGCAGAAGAGTGAAGTAATAAATAGGAAGCATTTTTTCTTGCTTTTTAAATTTTTTTCCTCCTTCACTTTCTTCATTGCTGTTGTTACTTATGAGTGATCGGGGCTCACACACACTTGGGGATGATGTTTGCCAAGGTCTGTACATTTCAGTTGTGGTGCCCCAGGGATCACAAATTTGTTATCATGCCAACAAGCCTGAAGGCATTTCTGAGAGGATCATCTCTGCCTGTGTAGGGATTGAACAAAGTATTCATACTAGATAGAAACCTTATACATGTCAGGAGTGTGGGAAGACCTTCACTTGATCCTCAGATTATTCACAAGAAAAGTCATACTAGAGAGAAGCCTTATACATGTCAGGAGTGTGGGAAGGCCTTTCCTTGTCCCAAAAGCCTTTATTTCACAAGAAATTTCATACTGGAGAGAGGCCAGACCTCTCTGTGCACAAAAGAATTTATACCTCAAGAATCCTAATACATATCAGTAGTGTGGGAAGACCTTCACTCGAACTTGTCCTTACTTCACACAGGATATTTTATACAGGAGAGAAATCATATATGTCTGGAGTGTGGGCAGACCTTCACTCAATCATCAATCCTTTCTCCTCGCATAAATATTCTTTTTTTTTTTTTTGGTTTTTGGGCCACACCCTGTGACGCTCAGGGGTTACTCCTGGCTATGCGCTCAGAAGTTGCTCCTGGCTTCTTGGGGGACCATATGGGACGCCGGGGTCCATCCTAGGCTAGCGCAGGCAAGGCAGGCACCTTTACCTCCAGTGCCACCGCCCGGCCCCTCGCATAAATATTCATACTGGAGAGAAACCTTGAATATGTCAGTATGTAAGGAATTCTGTTGATCTGCAGACTTTGTAAGCAAAAATGAATGTATAATGGAAAAAAGGCTTATATGGGTTAAGTGTGGGAGGCCTTCACATCTTTAGACTTATAACCTGTGGAATATTAAAGTAGAGAAAAATTTTAAATGCAAAAAAAAAAAAAAACAAAAAACATGTAGCCTTGTGCTTGCAAGGCAGGCTGTTTGGGAGGGGAAGGGAGGGGAGGGGAAGCGAGGAGAGGAGAGGGGAAGGGAGGGGAGGGGAGAGGAAAGGAAAGGAGAGGGGAGAGAGGGGAGAGGAGAGGGGAGGGAGGGGAGAGGAGAGGAGGGGAGATGGGAGGGGAGGGGAAGGGAGGGGAGAGGAGGGGAGGAGGGGAGAGGGGAGGGGAGGGGAAGGGAGGGGAGAGGAGAAGAGAGGAGGGGAGATGGGAGGGGAAGGGAGGGGAGAGGAGGGGAGGGCTGGGGAGAGGAGGGGAGAGGAGGGGAGAGGAGGGGAGGGCTGGGGAGAGGAGGGGAGAGGAGAGGGGAAGGGAGAGGAGAGGAGAGGAGGGAGAAGGAGAGGAGGGAGAGAAGAAAAGGGGAGGAGAGGGAAGGGGAGGGGAGGGGAGGGATGTTTCTTAGGCCCTAGAAGCACTGAGCAAAATTATAATACGATTATGAAAACAACCTTTAGGAAGCTTCCTTTTTCAATGCCCAGTTTTCTTCTTCCCTGCTGAAGATATGCAGCAGCAACCCTTCAAAACAGCCCTATGTGCTCAGGGCTCAGCTTCCTGTGAAGCTTCAGAGTTGCCTCTGCTTCTCAGAGAAAAACTCCCCCATTGACCCCTGAATTCCAAATGTTTTTTTAAAAAGCAACTTTGGCAGTCTCCACCAAAAAGACATTTTCTTTATAGTGATACGGCAGCCTCATTGTCACTTGCTAAAAGGACTTTATTATACAATCTTGAAAACGCTTGAACATCAGCTAGCATTTCCTCATACTTACTGTGAAACAGGCATTATTCTGGAAGCATGGGCTTTGACTGAACAAAACAGAGAAATATACCTGTCTTCTTGGGGGCTGTGTTCTATTGAGTGAAACAAAGTGAAGCATAAACAAGCAGTTTATAATGTGTGTCAGAAGACCATTGCTATTATAAAAACCAGCACAGATATTAAAAATGGTTCAGGGTAAGAGGAGTATGGGATGATGGGAAGTTAGAATTTTAAATTAGGCCAAAGCAGGTCCCCTGCATTTTTAGACTGTTGTTGTTGTTGTTGAATGTTGTGATGATTTAATAATGCAAATGAGTCATCTGCATAAATTAAAGTTTACTTAGGATGAAAGCAGTTCAACTGAAGGCTAAATCTGATTGCTGCTAAGTGCCCGAAGAAGCTTAGGAAATTGGAAAAGTAGCAAACCCTTTGTTGAGAGTCTCAGGTTACCTAATGTACTTAGTTTTCTTTTCCAAAAGTAGTGGGTTTTATGTAGTTTTTTAATGGAGCCGATCTCTGACACCTCCTAACATGTGTCTCTAGTTATACATAATTCGCTGTCTTCCTTACAAGACTCAAGAGTTTCATCTGAAATGTTTTCCTTCAAAAGGTCTCTAAGACCTTTAAAAGACCCCAGTTGGCTTTCTGGCCTGACTGTGATGGATGGTACAACTCTGCTGATCCAGCTCATAAGCAGGTAGAAAACCTCTGTTGTGCTGAATCTCCCACTGGAGGGGCTGCTTGGTTTGGAGATTCGGGCTGTTTATGCCTCAGGCACTGAGCTTATTCTATTCAAATGAATGACCTCGCACAGAGGAGAAGGTGCCACACATCCAGCCACCAGTTGGACTCTGCCCCTTCCCTTGGCTGCCTAGTGACAAGCCCTCCTAGTTCTAGAGGATATTTAATTTAATAATAATTAATTTATTTAAGCACCGTAGTTACAGAAATGTTCATAGTTGGTTTTCAGTCATACAATGTACACCACCATTTACCAGTGCAACTTTCCCACCACCAGTATTCCCCATTCTCCCCCATCCCAAACCCCGACCCCCCCCCCCACTCGATGCTTGTTTCTGGGACAGGCATTCTGCTTCTCTTTTCCTTCTGAAATAGTGGTTTGCACTATTGTCAATGTGGGGGTGTCATGTATAATCCCCTCTCTTTTTTTTGTCCCCTCTCTTTTTTCTACATATGCTCTGTGTTCTACTAACAGAGCTGGTTCTCTGCTCCTTCACCCTCTACTGTCCCACTATCTGAATTCAGAGACCAGAATCTATTTTTCTGTGAGTGGAGCCAGCCAAGGTAGCATTTTGTTTGCCTCTTGTCCAGATCAACTAGTGCAGGGCTCGTCAGAGAGTAAATGGAGAAGATTCTTAAAACAAAATGATAGTCATGAGAAGGCAAGGAGTTTGGGGTGAACATATAAGATGAAGGGAGTCTTTTGGTGTGGAGTTCATAGGTTACCAGATGCCAATTTCTAAGGCTGTGCACCTAAAGCCTTTGCCATTGCTCCCAGGGGTCTCAAACTCGCAGCCTGCAGGCCACAAATGGCCCTCCATACAACATTTTGTGGCCCTGCCCTAGAGGAATCTTTTTTTGTTTTGTTTTGTTTTGTTTTAGTTGTTTGGGTCAACCCCCCCAATATTCAAGGCTTACTACTGACTTTGTACTCAAGGATCACCCTGACTTTGCCTCCTGTTGCACGCAGGTAAATTGAGTTTTCTGAGACCCCTGCAAGTGTAAACCAACATTGTTTTAATAAAAATTGCGTAGAAAAGAAAGGTAGCTTGGAAGTCAGTGAGCATTGGCACATGTCCTGCCCCTTAAAGAGGGCGAGATGACCCTGGGAACAAGGCTGGAAGTCAGATGAAGTCTGGGGACAAGGCAGGAAGCCAGGGAGAGTGGGTGTATGCCTGGTCACTGTAAAGTTTCCAGCTTTGAAGTTGCCATTCACAGATCTCAATGGAGCCATTGCATTGGGTTCATCTGCTAGCTGGATGACGAACCTTAAGAAAGTCATACACCCTCTCTGGGCCTGTTCCTTCATCTATGAAGGGAGATGAATCTCTATAGGGCCTTGAAGATGACTTGCACTTCTAAATAGTAGTGAGTGATCACATGCCTGTGGCATTGGGTCACAAACTAATCCCAAGCCATGGGGAAAAGGAGAGAATGAAGATGGAACCAGAGGTGACACAGGAGGAGGGTCATGGGCGCTTTAGTGGTGTAAGGTGCTTTGTACACTAGTGCTGTAACTTTTAATAGCATTATATCCATAGGACCTTTACAAAGGATGTTTTAAGACCTCTCCTAGAGAAACAAAAAAAGATGACTTTCACTTTTATTTTTTTTTTTTTTTTGGTTTTTGGGCCACACCCGGCGGTGCTCAGGGGTTACTCCTGGCTGTCTGCTCAGAAATAGCTCCTGGCAGGCACGGGGGACCATATGGGACACCGGGATTCGAACCAACCACCTTTGGTCCTGGATCTGCTGCTTGCAAGGCAAACACCGCTGTGCTATCTCTCCGGGCCCGATGACTTTCACTTCTAATGCTATTAGCACACTATTGGCTTCCTTACAGCTGACTTTTCTGACATAATTTGGGCTTTTCCACCTCTTTCCTCCTTGTCCTGATCTAATTCTCCCATGAATTCACTTTACTCATTTCATTATAGTTCTTTCTCTGTCTGCCTTTATCCCACATTCTTTGGACTAAATTCTAGCATATGTTCTTCCCTTGGAACTTTGGCTCTGCTCACATTCTGCAAATGGTCTCTTTACTTCTTCCATTCCCACCCTAAACACTATGGGTATCTCTTAAATAGGAAGTAGAGCACCTAGGAAAAATAGGTTTGAAGCCCAAAGTCTCCATTTAGTTATTTATTTATATTTAACTAATTTAATTAGTATTTGATGAATAATTATTCATTTAATAATTAATTATATTTAATTTTTTTTGGCTGTACCTGGCTCAGGGCTGTACCTGGTTCAAGGATCATTCCTGTCAGTGTTTGGGGCATCATATGGGGTTCCAGGGAAACCCAGGTCAGCTGCTTGCCAGGCAATTACTTAACCACTGTACTATTTGTCAGCATTCAACTCTTCATTTTAAAAGATACAATGGAATCAAAGCAGCATGGTATTGGAATAAAGACAGGCCCTCAGATCAGTGGAATAGGCTTGAATACTCAGAAAATGTTCCCCAGACATACAATCACCTAATTTTTGATAAAGGAGCAAGAAATCCTAAATGGAGCAAAGAAAGCCTCTTCAACAAGTGGTGTTGGCACAACTGGGTAGCCACTTGCAAAAAATTGAACTTAGACCCCCAGCTAACATTTCATGTAAGAAGGTAAAATCCAAATGGATTAAAGACCTCGATATCAGACCCGAAACCATAAGATATATAGAACAACACATAGGCAAAACACTCTAGGACATTGAGACTACAGGCATATTCAAGGAGGAAACTGCACTTTCCAAGCAAGTGAAAGCAGAGATTTACAAATGGGAATATATTAAGCTGAGTAGCTTCTGCACCTCAAAGGAAATAGCACCCAGGGTACAAGAGCCCCCACTGAGTGGGAGAAACTATTCACCCAATACCCATCAGATAAGGAGCTAATCTCCAAAATATACAAGGCACTGACAGAAATTTACAAGAAAAAACATATAATCTCATCAAAAAATGGGGAGAAGAAATGGACAGATACTTTGACAACGAAGAAATACAAATGGCCAAAAGACACATGAAAAAATGCTCTATATCACTAATCATCAGGGAGATGCAAATCAAAACAACTATGAGGTACCACCTCACACCCCAGAGATTGGCACACATCACAAAGAATGAGAACAAGCAGTGTTGGCGGGGATGTGGAGAGAAAGGAACTCTTATCCACTGCTGGTGGGAATGCCATCTAGTTCAACCTTTATGGAAAGCAATATGGAGATTCCTCCAAAAACTGGAAATCGAGCTCCCATACAATCCAGCTATACCACTCCTAGGAATATACCCTAGGAACACAAAAATACAATACAAAAATCCCTTCCTTACACCTATATTCATTGCAGCACTATTTACCATAGCAAGACTCTGGAAACAACCAAGATGCCCTTCAACAGACGAATGGCTAAAGAAACTGTGGTACATTTTCACAATGGAATATATTGCAGCTGTCAGGAGAGATGAAGTCATGAAATTTTGCTATACATGGATGTACATGGAATCTATTATGCTGAGTGAAATATGTCAGAGAGAGAGATAGAAAGACACAGAATGGTCTCACTCATCTATGGGTTTTAAGAAAAATGAAAGACATTCTTGAAATAATAATTTTCAGACACAAAAGAGAAAAGAGCTGGAAGTTCCAGCTCACCTCATGAAGCTCACCACAAACAGGGATGGGTTTAGTTAGAGAAATCACCACATTGTGAACTATCCTAATAATGAGAATGTATGAGGGAAATAGAAAGCCTGTCTAGAGTACAGGCGGGGTTGGGTGGGGAGGAGGGAGATTTGGGACATTGGTGATGGGAATGTTGCACTGGTGATGGGTGGTGTTCTTTACATGACTGAAACCCAAACACAATCATGTATGTAATCAAGGTGTTTAGATAAAATATGTTAAAAAATAAAATAAAATTTAATTATGACTAAAAAAAAGTTAAATCACAACTGACTTTTGAATTTAACCCCCAAATCCTTATTTAAAAATCTAGAATGTTATGCTTCTATAAATACCTTTTTCTTGGTTTATTTTATTCTTTCAGCAGAGTATATTTTCTAGTAACTTCCTGAGAAATTTTAAACAGCAAGCTTACAGATATTTATGTGACCAGATCAATAATAGAGCAGATAATAATAGAGCAGATAAGTCTCTTGTCTTGTACATAGCCAACGAGATTTTAAGTCTAATACCCCTTAGGGTCCCCAGAGCCCACCAGAAGTGATTTTCTAGCATATAAGATGACCCCCTACTTTTCCTGTTAAAATATAGGATTTGGACTTTATTTGCTGTATAAGACTACCTCTCTCTCTCTCTCTTTTTTTTTTTTTTTTTTTGCTTTTGAGCCACACCCGGCAATGTTCAGGGGTTACTCCTGGCTATCTGCTCAGGAATAGCTCCTGGCAGGCATGGGGGACCATATGGGATGCCAGGATTTGAACCAACCACCTTTGGTCCTGGGACGGTTGCTTGCAAGGCAAAAGCCACTGTGCTATCTCTCCGGCCCCAAGATTACCTCTTTTAACACACACCAAAATGGAAATTAAAAAATGTAAGAGGACAAAGAGTAGAACCCTCAAAGGTTAACAGTATATGTTTAATAAATTAGCTAGACTTTGGAGTGCCAACAATCATTTTACATTTGTCATTTGTAGTGAGTGACTGTGATTATTTTATTGTGATCTACATTGAGAGCAGGGAGAGGGGGCTCCCCCAAGAGCAGATGGCTGGGGTGCAATGATTAATAAAACCACTAGAGGAAGACAGAGCCCCTCCTCTGTATCCCATAAAAGCTGAATAAAGGACTGAGCACCAGAAAGCCACATACCGGGCGGATGAGATGCGGCACTCAGTAACTCAGCTCCTCTGTGTGCCCTGAAAGATGAATCAGGACAAGCAGAGGACTGAGCACTGGAAAGCCACATACTAGTGATGACACCTGGCAGCTGGATGGAATGCAGCTTTTGGTAACTCAGTTCCTTTGTGTGCCCTGAAAGATAAATCAGGACAAGCAGAGGACTGAGTGATGATGCCTAGATGGGATGCAGTGGTAAGAGGGGGGTGGATCACTCATCCCTGAAGCTGGAGTAAGTTTCAGCATGCCGTATACCGCTGTATAAAGCGACCCCTGCTTTTTAAGAAGTTTTTCATGAGTTAAAATGTCATCTTATATGCCAGAAAATACAGTAAACCCTAAGCACCACTGGGTGTTACCCATAAACTAAAAACAAATTTAATTACAAATATTAATAAATTTTTATTTGGGGTCAGAGTGATAGTACAGTGGTAGGGCAATTGTCTTGCATGCAGCTGACCTAGGACAGACCTTGGTTTGATCCCAGGCGTCCCATATGGTCTCTGAAGCCAGAGGTGATTTCTGAGCATATAGCCAGGAGTAACCCCTGAGCATCACTGGATGAGGCACAAATACAAAACAAAACAAAACAAATTCTATTTTTGCTGAAATTTTTCTTCAGATATGATGAATGTGATTCCAAAATCTATTTCTTTTTTTGTTTCTTTTATATAATCCTTTCTTTGTTTTCTACATACTATTCTGACATATAGATTATTTGGAAATTGGATTATTTTCTTATGCATACATGATATCATATTCTCTCCAAATTATTGTACCCTTATATTTGAATTTTGTCTTTAATTAGAGGCTTTGTCTAAATAAATGATTTTATTTA
Source organism: Suncus etruscus (assembly GCF_024139225.1). Classification (NCBI taxonomy): domain Eukaryota; kingdom Metazoa; phylum Chordata; class Mammalia; order Eulipotyphla; family Soricidae; genus Suncus; species Suncus etruscus. The sequence goes on along the minus strand of NC_064851.1, from coordinate 58,695,756 downwards.
AAAAACAGATACAATGGAATTATATGTTCTTTTTAAAATGTGCAGGCCTTAATGATTATAATCAAATTAAACCTATACCCAGGCAGTAAAAATGATAATTTGTGTGAATTTTCTCACAATACACAAAACAAAAGCATTTGCAGTGCCTTAAATGTAAATTGCATATTCTTCACCATTATTTTTTTTTAAAGTTTTACAGGAAATTTGAAGAGAAAATTAAACTCCAATGATAACACAAGCATTTATTTCTCTTAAATTCCATAGGGGCCCAGCGGCATGGCATATATCTCATTTTCTCAGTACTCTGTATCTATAAATTTTGAAATGATTGATTTATCTGTGGCATAGAAACAATGATGATGCATATTAAAATGCCATGGTGGGACTTGAGATATAGTACAGCAGGTAGGGCACTTAACTTGCAGGTGGCTGACCTGGGTTTTATCCTCAGCATTCCATAAATATTTCCAAAGCTCACTAAAAGTAATTCATGAACACAGAACCAGAAACAAACCCCTGAGCATTGTCAGGAGTGTTCCCAAAACCAAATTTAAAAAAAAGTCAGTGTGGTGCAAGTTTGGCTAAAAATACAGTAAAGCTTCTGAGTTTTATTTTATAAGAATAGGCCATCTATCTTTCTTACCACACTAAAATGCAGCTAGTTATTTATTTTGTGTGGGATAGGTAAATAATTTTTAATTTTTATTATAAACCAGTGATTTATGAAGTTGTTCATAATATAATGGTTTCAGGCACAAAATGGTAAAACACCGATCTCACCACCGTGTGGCCAATTCATCAGTGTCACCAGTTTCCTACTCAACACCATAGCCTGCTTGTTTGCAGGTACAAACAAATGTACTTTATAGTTTTGTTACAACACAAAGGCAAGTGAAATTATCAAAACTTTGATCAAAAAAAACTTATATCAATAAGGGATTGATGCTAATTTAACCTTCTGTGTTATTGTTTAAGCTCACTGAGTTTAGTACATTGCTATGTAATTTTCCTATCAGATTTTCTGTGATACTACCGGGTTGACGCTACTATAAATTTTTGAAGTGTTGCTTAGCTGCAAGGAGCCACGAGGGCTAGGATTTATAAGACTAAAACAAATTTGATGACTTGTCAGTTTGTTATGGTAAAGTTGTGTTAGCTGAGCCATTTCTATCAGAGTAGGGTATGCCAGTGGGCTGCCGTGGTTCTTGCAGAAAGGGGAATCTATACCCCCTTTCTGAGAATGCCACAGAGATATCAACCGGGACCAGACTACTTGGGAAGTATCAATGGCCATTATTTTCTTTTGGAGCTAGTGGAGAAGACAGACTGGTTTTCTGCCAGAAAGATAGCAAATATAGGTTGAGACTGCTGGGATTTCCAGTGGCAAAGTGGGTGTGTTGGAACTCAGCCCAACTTCACTTTAAAGATAGTCCCATAGGTTTCAGTTCAGTAGTACGATTACATCTGAGAAGGTTAAATAGCTCACCTTATTTGAGCTAAGTAGAAGAGCTGGGCAGTTTCTGTTGGAGGGTATAGGATATAGCACTGGACTGTTGTGGTTCATGCCAGTTATTTTAACTTAATGTTCCCAATGTCATCAACATACTCATTTAAGTATATATTATAGAGTTTAATAAATATATTATAATTTGTATCAGGACAATAAATGAGAATATAGTATTGAAATAATCTTAAGTGTAGCACACAAATATTCAAACTTAGCAAAAATGTTTATTCAGGATATGACTGAACCAGCTTGGTCTTACATAATTTATTTCGAAGAGTAGGTGCTGAAGATTATTGCCATTTACTTGAAAAAAGAGCCTTCATCTCAAAGGTGAAGTGGCTTGGTTACTATCACATAATCAATGAGAAGCAGGAACTAGAAAATATATTTCGGAATATGATTCTTATTCTTTATGACTTGATATCAATCTTACATGTGATGCCTCTGATGAATGTCTTTGAATGATTATGGGAACCAGTCATAGGAACCAGGGATTTAGATCAAAGGGTTGAGTTGCATGGTTTGCATTCAGGAGAGCCAGTTTTGATCACCAGCATTACATTGTCTGCTGAGTACCACACCAGGAATAGCAGCCAACAGGTGTGACCCACACAGAACGAAAATAGCCAAAGAACTTTATCATAGAATTTCTTTCAGTGTGAGTACCATTAATGTATGTATTGGAGTGAGAGAGACAGTATATAAAGTAGGATGCTTGCCTTGCACATGGCTGCCTTCCATCCTTGGCACCCCATCTGGTTTCTCAAACCCCACCAAGAGTAATTCCTGAACTCAGAGCCACAAATAATCCCTAAGCATTGCCAGGTGTGGTCCAAAAGCAAACAAAAGATGTATATATTAATGAGATTCCTTTCTATTTTTTAAAATCTTAGAAAAAGGAAATTTCAGGAACTGGAAAGATAGCCTGGCAGTAAGGGTGTTTGCCTTGCATTTGGCCGACCCTGGATAGACCCAGGTTTGACCACAGATCCCATGTGGTTCCCCAAACCTGCCAGGAGTGACTTCTGAGTGCAGAGCCCCTGAGCGCCACTGGGTGTGTTCCAAAAACCCAAAAAAAAAAAAAAATCACAGTTTTCTCTATTAAGCCACTCTAATATTTAATTAGATCTGATGTCAAAACAATCTCTTATCTAACTTAAATCTCTCATGCTGTAGCTAAGTCTATTTTTTCAAACTCTGTCTAGGATATTAAAAGCAACTAATCACCATTATTCACAATAATACTCATAAAATCCTCCATAGATTTGAAATGTTAGCACTATAATTGACAGTAAGGATTACTTCCAAAAATCAGTAAATTTTAAAAGAGAAGAGGGACCAACTTCTAATAAATGGAGATGACATAGTAGTATTTAATTTTGATGAATGAATAATGTGGAAGAAATGAAAAGCATTCATCTATTAACTCATTCACTTAAATATTTATTAGGCATCTACTTCGATATGGTACTGTGTTCATGAGTACAAAAACAGATAAATGATAGAGTTGAGATGATTGCAGTGCAGTAATTTGAAAAGTTGAACTTTTCAGGTCTTCTTTTTAGAAATGAGGAGACAGGGTTAGCCTAATTCTAAGGAGAGCTCAATCCTCTCAGATGGCCCAGTGATATTGACAATAGTATCTAAAAATGGGGCTGAACAATGGTTATCCAATTATTAGGTTATTTTTATGTTATTTTTCCAGTTTTTGTATTGCTGAAATTTGGAAAATAGACATCAAAATCTTATTTTTATGGTCTCTGAATGTTTCACCTGGTGGCCCTTTGTTGCAGTGTGAGTGTTGAAGAGGGCCCATGTCCCCTTACATGAAGTGTGCGAACATCATATTCATCTCCAAGAGTGTTAGCACTAGAAATAAATTTCAGAGTTATGCAGCATGAAAATGATATGCCCAAGAATGCAGAGCACAGAACTACCTTCTGTTGCCTTTCTTTATCACAGACAGCAGAGGCAGAAAAGAGAAAGAGATTTATTCTGAAACCATCTGAAGCTGACCAAGCAATTTATAATAGATGAAATGCTGATTTATTGCTGTGGAGAAAATAATGGGTGTTCTCGCTAAAATGCCATTAATAGCTTTATTGTTCAAAGTGCAAATTATATTCAGCAATTTGTTAGTCCCTTTTAGAAGGAGTTGAAGTAATTCTATGTAAGCTTTCTGCAGAAAAAAAGAAACAAAGTAATTAGCAAAATCATAAAGGATTTCATTCACCAGGGTTGGCTGTTTTTTGAATTCTCTATCTTGAACTATAAAGACATACCCAACAATTGTATTGAATGCTACAAGATGACACATTTTTTTTATTTGAAGTTGGTGTTGTAGCTCTCTGTTGTAGGTGGGGTTTACCTCTCTGTGGCAGTTACAAGGGAAAACTGAATTGAATATTGCCTTGTCCCTGCCCTTTGGAATTTTTGATTCTGTGATAGGAGTATAATAATTCAAAATTAATACCCAAATAGGATAGAATTTGTATTTCACAAAAGTATACCCACATAAAGTGTTCCAGAGAGGAAAGGATGGACTTTGAAGGTGGCCTTGAGGTCAGTGTTCTGAGATTCCCTGGACAGCTGCAGCCCTGCAGTGGCAGTTAGGTGGTTCCAGATAGGACGCTGATCAGAGAGGAGCTGTGTTCATTGACTGAGCAGTCACACTTGCCATTGTGAATGAGATGGGTAGCATGTGGTAGGGTGAGCACAGCTTAGCATAATCCTTGTTCAACCTCATGTTCAATGGCAGTTATTCATAGCTCCTATTCCTTAATGTATGTGTGTGTGTGCCGTTGTATGTGTATTGGGGCAACATTTTGTGGTACTGTAGATTTACTCCTGGCTCTGCTCTCAGGGTTACTTGTGGGCAAGGCTCAGGAACCATCAAGGGTGCTGAGGATCAAACCTTGATAGGCCACATGGAAAGCAAACACCTTGACAGCTGTATTATCTCTTCTGTCCTCCTCTTCCATTCCTTAAAGTGCCTCAGTAATAAACTGATTACTGATTACAGTCAACAATTCCCTGACTCTGGTGGCCAGGAAAATTTGCCCTTCCGTTCCATGTTGGAGGGAGCACAGCTGACAGGTGTCTCCAGTTGTTAGTCCTTCTGAACCCCCAGGTTTTGGCACGAGTATGCCACATTTCTCGTGGACTACTCACAGCCATTAACTGCAAGGCAGGAGTGTCAAGTGTGCCTGTTCTGTATCTAATTTCATGTCAGTGCCTGCTTCTTGACAGACCTGGGCCAACACAGTATCCCTCGTTATAGGAAGCGTGCTGCTCTTAGCTGAGGACCAAACCAGGAGGAACTGGGACTTGCTGTAGCAGCTTAAAAAAAAGACTTTGAAGACTTCAATTTTAATTTTAGTAGACTAGGAGACTCCTTTGAGGTTTTATCTGCTACAAAATAATTATTAATTATTTGGTCCTTGTGATGGAGAAAGATAATTGGAGCAAGACAGCTGGTTAGAAGAGGAAGGCAGTTGTGCAATAAGGAGGCTAAATGAGATGAATCTGTGTGGGTAGGGATGATGCTGTCGAGGTCAGATCTGTGAGTTTGGATCTAGTGGGAGAAATGAGTCATTATGTGATTATACTGTGCCTCAGTTTCTTCATCTGCAATAGGAGAAGCATAACAAGCCCTGTCTCAGTCACAGAGCCACATCATTTTGTGAGTTACTACAATTTAAAGAGAAAAATAAAAGTGGAGATTGGAGCATCCCTACAGCATCAGATTCCAACATTGTGTGGTCCTGTATCTCTGGAAATGACCCCTGAATACATCTCGGGAGCCCCCTCCCCTCCCCCACCAAAAATATTTCCTGCAGTGCCTGGCACATAAGCACTCATTCTTCCTTAATGTGTGCTCATTGCTCTGTGGTAACTGCTCCTGCCCAGCATTGTGGATGTGTTTTTTTATCTGCACTATCCACTGCAGTAGCCTTGAACCATGTATGTCTGCTGAGCTACTGTAATGTGACTACTAAAATTACAGAAAGGAGTTTGAACTTCATTTCATTTAAGTCTGAATAGTCACAGAATGGCCTGTGGCTAGTTTAGAAATATCACCTGAATCTAAAAATACTAAGTAATATGAAGAGGTTGGCAAAACAAGAATTTATCCTTTTATTTAAAATTAAAAAAAAACTGTTGTATTAATATAATACCTTGTAAGTACCCCCCATAGGCTTGTCTGCCGATTGTACTTGTCAGGGAAAACCACAGAGAAAGCTGTGCCTCCAAGATTATTAGAGCTGCAACAAAGGGAGGAGGGAGACATACTCTTTTCCCTGACACTGCAGGAGGAAAATACTTGAAGGTTTGCAGAAGATTGTGTCTTGGTTTCTATAAGAAATTAATAGGTGCTAGAGACCTCTCTTTAATGGGATTGTCTGCTCTTCATTCCCCAGACCAAAAGAAAGAGAAGAGACACTGAAATGTCCTCGATTATGTCCCCTGCAAATACTAGTCAGGGATAGCACTGTGATGATATAAGGTCACGGCTAATGGTGCAGCTGAGGGTTCCTGGCAGTTCAAGGACAGCACTAATTGAAACTCTGAGGGATGTATTAATGGAAAGGAGCACTAGCTTCTTGACATCCCTAACGGAGGATACAAAGGCATTTTATGTGCCTGTACACTGGAATTAGGATTTCTGAAATGCCACTTCCCACCCCCCTTCTCTCTGTCCACTGGCCATATTCAGGAAAACTGGCCTTTTCATTTTCATGAATGTGTCATGTTGAAAGGCTGGTTTGTGTCTGGTTTCTTTTGGTTATCTGCCACATTATTGACTCACCAGTTGTGATTATTGATGCACTTTAAACTCCAAAAACCTCTGTTGATAAGCAGCCTTCCTAAGGATAAACTGAGGTCTGTCTCTCAGGAGATACCACAAAAGTGGCAATGTATTGCAAAGAATAAAGAGGAAAGACTTTGAAGTTCTTTTGGAGAGCTATTTATAGTTGTTGCCTCCTACATCTGTGACCCATGCTAGTTCACTTAATTTTTAAAATTTTTGTTAGAGTTTAGGTGAAGGAATTACAGTAATTTTTGTTTCTACTTTTGATGCACAAAAACTGGCCACAATCAGTGCATATGACCCTCTCCCATCTGTGTTCTCTCTGGCCCAATGTACTTTCCATACTGTCCCTGTCCCCATTGTTTGTTAGTTGACAGTTAATTGGCAATGCAGATTGATGTCTCCTTTTCTACCACCCATATACTCCAGATCCTCTCTTGTTCCCAGTAACCTATTTGTTCCTTAACTTGTCATTTCCAGGACTGTGTTCTATCTGAGGTTCATTGATTGATTTTGCGCGTGCGCGCGCGGGTGCGCGCGCGCGCACACACACACACACACACACACACACACACACACACACAAAACTAAGCAGTCATTGTTTTTTATTTTTATTTAAATTAGCACAATCACCTTAAGGTCTTTATTTTTATCCTTCTTTATATGAAGGTAATACTTAATCTTTTTAATAACAAAATCATATTCCTTTAGTTGTATATACACAGCGGCTTTAGTCATTTGTTGCTGGACACTTACATTGATTCTGTATTCAGCTATTGTGAAAATAATGTTACTATGAACACAAAGGTGCAAATATCTTTTCAAATTAATGGCTCATGCCCTTCAGGTTGATACTGCTGAATGATATTTGTTATTGAATATCCATTTTGTTATGAATCTTGAGTGACTGCAGCACTGCATTTATTGATGTTCCTATCACCAGGGTATCAGAATTCTTTCTCTCTACTTTCTTGCCAACAGTTATTTCCTATCTTTTTTGATATAGAATGTTCTCACCTCTTTCACACATTTTTTTTTGTTTTCTTTGGTGGGGGCCACACACAGTGAAGCTCCTGGCTATGTGCTCAGAAATTGCTCCTGGCCAATTGGGGGACCATATAAGATGCTGGGATCAGGAGATCGAACCACGGTCGGTCCTAGGTCAGCTGCGTGCAAGGCAAATGCCCTACTTCTTGCCACTGCTCCGACCCAACTTCCAGTTATTTCCTTATTTTTATTTATTTTTTGGGGGGGTCACATCTAGCTCTATGCTCAGAAATCGCTCCTGGAATGCCGGGATTCGAACCACTGTCCTTCTGCATGCAAGGCAAATGCCCTACCTCCATGCTATTTCTCCAGCCCCTCTTTCACACAATATTGTCATAGAATGACCAGACCCAGAGCAGATACATTTTAAAGACTGGATGCCAGGTTGCCTGGTCTGAGGATAATCCTCTGGCTCTTGCCCCTCAGGTTCACTAGTTAGGACCAATGGTTCTCAGTGAAACCTAACACAGGTTTCTCTACTTTGGAAAAAAAAAATAAGAGCAGGGTGGGAAGAAACTAGACTTTTCCTTATTTCTGTAGAAATGCTATTCCAAGTCTGATGTGCTTTGGCTTTTCTGGAAAAGGGTTTCTTCGTGGCTCCTATGTGATACTTACCAGCCACTGGCTGGTTGCTCTAAATTGCAACGTTGAAGTTATTGTGCTATTCCTGTGAGGATTCACCTCTAGGAGATACCCCTCTAAACTGTTCCCTCAACCTGAAAAAATCTTGTTATGAACCTTCTTGACTTTTAGCCTGTTTTGTGACAATATTTTATTTTTATTGGCCTTCTGATTTAATACCTTAATTTTGCATGTATTGCTGTTTTGGATAATTCATAGCATTCTGGATTCTATTCAGTTCATAAAAATATCTTTGAAGTAATGTTCTTGTGAAAGATGTCTCACAGACTTAGAGAATTTGCCGTTTTATTTACTTTCATAGAAAGAAAAAAACCTGAGTACTTGGAGTAAACTACCCAAATCAATTCTTTATTTTTTATTAATATCTTTATTTAAACACTTTGATTACAAATATGATTGTAGTTGGGTTTCAGTCATGTAAAGAATACCCCTCTTCACCAGTGCAACACTCCCATCGCCGATGTCCCAAATCTCCCTTCTCCCCACCTCACCCCCACCTGTACTCTGGACAGGCTTTCTACTTCCCTCATCTTTATTTTTTTTAATGACTTGTTTTGTTTTGTTTGGCCACAACAAGTAGAACTGAGAGGCTACTCCTGACTCTGAACTTAGGAATCATTCCTGGTGGGGCTCAGGTGACCGTATGGGAAGCTGGGGATTTGAAGTCAGGTTGGCCACATGCAAGACAAGCACCCTACCCACTGTACTAACAGTCTGGCCCCAACTCAGTTTTTTTAATACTAGGTTCTTAAAGAAAACTGCCCATTCTTTCATACAAGAAGAAGAGGCAAGCCTACTTTTCATCTTCCTAAGTGACTTTCTGAGTTATAGGCTGTAGTTTCGAGTGATAATAACAGATGTCATCATTTTTTAAGGGTGTGAATTTATGTGCTCTTGGAGAAATAGTTTTTGGGTTGGCCTGTACAGACACATGTTTCCCCTGGACTGTGAAGCTGCTGCCCAAAGAGTATCCCAGTTTGCACCCTAGATCATATATATATACATATATATATACACATACATACATACATACATATATATGTATATACACATACACATATGTATATATGTGTGTATGTATGTATATATAATTTTTATTGTGACCAAAGTGAATTAAAAATCTTTCACAGTAATTTTTAAGGTACATAGTGACAATGAATCAGGGCCATTCTCACCATCAGTCTTGTCCTCCCTCCACCCCTGATCTCAGCATGTCTCCCATATCTTCTCCCTTTGCCCCCTAGTGTATAGCTTGTTGTAGATTGGTTATCGATTCTGTTGTCTTTGACTTTGGGTTTGGTGTTTAAGTCTGATCATTTTTTATTTCCACTCAATGTTCATAAGACTCTTTGCTCCTGGTACCATCCATTTTATCCCTCTTAATTTATGAGGCAGAACAAGATGATCCAAGTTCTATGGTTCTGTTGGAAAAATTTAAAAAAAAAGAAAGCTGAGAGGAGTCAGTCTAGCGGATATAAATATCAATTTAAAAGAATAAAGGGGAAAGAAAAATATATAACAAAAACGACACACAAAAACAACAAGCAACTACAAAAAGGCATAACAGCAACAACAAAAAACAACAGCAACAAAATAACAACCACAAGAAATAAAAATAAAGAAGAAAAAAAGAAAGAAAGGAGGACTGGTGTGGCAAGGTTTTGTGCCTTTTATTTATTTAATTATTTATTTTGCATAGGTATAGTAAGTATTGGGGAAATTAGAAAGGGAATTCCCTCGACTTAAGAGATATAGGGTTTCTCCACCCTTGAAGCATACTGTCATGGGAATAATATTCTACAGGCTCCATACATGCTCTTTTTCACACACACACACACACACACACACACACACACACACACACACACACACACACACGTCTTTTTATGGTGCCAGGAAATGTTCTGCTCAGTCATGGATAATAAAATCAGTCCTCTGTAGCTAGAGATCTTGGTATTTGCACAGGTCATAAGACAAAGTCTAGGGTAGAGTCTTTATGGTTCTAGAAGTTCTGTTTCATCACGGTTGTTGTAATCAGTCTTCTGTAGTTAGTGATCTTGGTTTTTGCACAGATCCTAGGATGAAGCCTAGGATGGAGTCTTGCCTTATGGTTCCAGAAGTTTTGCTCAGTCACAGTTGTCAAAGTCAGACCTCTGAAATTAGAGATCTTGATTGTTGTACAGATTGTAGGCCAAAGCCTAGACTGGGGTTTTTCTTATTGGTCCCAGGATAAGTTTTTCCCAGTCATGGTTGTCAAAGTCAGTATTCTGTAATTAGTGATCTTGTGTACCCTGGATCCTGATGCCAGTAAACAACTGAAAGTAGAGAGGCGTTCTGTTCTCTCTATGTCCAGTTTCAGCAGCCTGTGGGAAGGTTTCTGGTACAGTAATGTGAATAGCTGATCAGAGAAAATGTGAGATCATTTAATTGAGGAGCTTGGTGAAAGGGCAGCTGAAGAGCAGAGAGCAGGGACATGGAAGAAAAAGTAGTCATCAGAGAAAGGGATAAATTGTGAAATGACATTCTGAGGACAGTGTGAAAGCTACTTCTTCATTTCTCTGGCAGTTCTGGTCAATTTTCTACCTTCACATGGCTTTGCAAAAAAGGGAAATAATTTATTTTTATTACTGCCCTATTCTTATTGTGTAAATATTTTATATCACAGGCTACCTATTTTTTCTCTAGGGAGCTAACTTCCTCTTTTATCTGGGCTTGGTATTTGCTATTTCTGCTGTATTCACCCCTTTCAGGAAAAATTCCTTTTCCTTCCTTCCCCTTCCTTTCTTCCATTTTCCATTCCTTCCTCCCTCTCTTCTTACCTCCCTCCCTTCCTTCCTTTCTTTCCTAGCATTAAAAATGTAAAACTGAATAAGATGTCATTTTGCTCTTTGACATATACTTTGGAGGCAATTGCATGCCTTTTTGTTTCTATTTCTTTTGTTACCTCTGAATTCTGGAATGAGTATCTTTTTAACCTTTATTCCCAGACATTTTAAAGTTTGTTTTGTATAGCATTCCTTATTATTTACTGTCAGATTATCATGATAAGAATTAATTAGTAAATTATCATTATCCAGTATTTTAGTAAAAATCTTGTAGCAATCCCAGGCACTTAAAAAACAGGATTTTATGAAAGGCTGACTATTATTATTAATGGCAAAAAAGTGAAAGCATTTCTACCAAGTTCAGGCACTCTTATTCAACAAAGTATTAGAAGTCCTAGCAATAAGAGAGGAGAAGGAAGTCAACTTGAAAAGGAATCCAACTTGAAAAAGAGGAAGTCAAACTGTTGCAGATGACATTATGATATACATTTACTATCCTCAAGAGTCCACAGAAAAGCTCCAAGAAACAATAAACCAGTATAGGAAAGTGGCCAGGTACAAAGTCAATGCACAAATGACAGTTGCATTCCTTTATACAAATAATGACTCAGAGAAACAAATCAAAGAGTCTATCCCATTAAAAATAGTGTCCAAAACTGAAAGTACCTAGGAATCAACCTAACCAGAGAGATGAGAAACCTATACCACGAAAACTTCAAAACACTTTAGAAAAAAATTGAAGAAGAGATAAGGAAATGGAAGAACTTTCCATGGTTATGGATTGGAAGAATCAATATAATCAAAATAACCATCTTACTTTTTATAGATTCATATACCTTATATAGATTCAATGAAATACCTTTTTTAATTCAGACAGTATTCTTCAAGGACTTAGAACAATCAATTATAAAGTTTGTGTGGACCTATAAAAGTTCAAGGATAGCCAAGTCCATATTGATAAACAAGAATCTGGAGGTATCTCATTACCTAATTTGAAGCTCTACTACAAAGTCATAGTGATCAAAACAGCATGGTATTGAAACAAAGACAGATTTTCAGACCAATTTGTCAGACTATAATATCTAGTGACAAACCTCCAAGTATATGGCCAATTAATCTTTTACAAAGGATCCTTAGAATTTGAAATGGAATAGACAGTCTCTTCAACAATGATGTTGGAACAATTGTATAACCACAAGTAAGAAATTTAAGATTGATCTATATCTCACACCTTACACAAAAATCAGTTCAACATGGATTAAAGACCTTGAGATTAGACCTGAATCCCTCAAGTTTATTGAGGAAAGCATGGGCAGAACACCCCAAGATTCATTTGTAGTCTAAAATTTTACCCTAAATTCACTACCCTAAAATTGAATCTTTATAGAAAGTCTTTTAACTCTGAATTCTCCTTCAGTGCACATATCTTACATAGAAATTAATGCAGGAATTTTAAAGCAGAAATTCTAACTTCCAACTCCTATTCGTTTACTGTATTCCTGATCCCACTGAGAAAATTTCACAGTTGAAATTTTGTTGGAGTATAGGTCATAGAACAACTTAACCAGTTATTTAATGACATTGTTGCTTTCTACCATTCCTTTCCATGCCCATTTTTTTCCTTCTTGCTTAAAATTAGATGTTTTTCTCTCTGTAAATCCATTCATGTCCTTTAAAAAGATAACATTCTTTTTGTTTGTTTGTTTGTTTGTTTTTGTTTTTGTTTTTTGGACACACCCAGTGGGCTCAGGGGTTCCTCCTGGCTGTCTGCTCAGAAATAGCTCCTGGCGGGGCCGGGCGGTGGCGCTAAAGGTAAGGTGCCTGCCTTGCCTGCCCTAGCCTTGGACGGACTGCGGTTCGAACCCCCGGTGTCCCATATGGTCCCCCAAGCCAGGAGCAACTTCTGAGCACATAGCCAGGAGTAACCCCTGAGCATTACCGGGTGTGGCCCAAAAATCAAAAAAAAATAAAAATAAAAAGAAAGAAAGAGAAGAGAAGAGAAGAGAAGAGAAGAGAAGAGAAGAGAAGAGAAGAGAAGAGAAGAGAAAAGAAATAGCTCCTGGCAGGCACGGGGGACCATATGGGACACAGAGATTCGAACCAACCACCTTAGGTCCTGGATCGGCTGCTTGCAAGGCAAACACCGCTGTGCTGTCTCTCCGAGCCCAACATTCTTTTTATTATGCCAGCCTTCTTTGTGGCTAAATTGACAAAAGGTTCAAATTATCCAGAGAAAGACTTTATGATAAACTCACATATTTATATATGTATGGTTTGATTTAAAGATCCTGAAATCAGTATTATTTAGGAAAATGTTACTGCCTGCAGATTTTAAAGGATTAACTTGCAGGAAGGGGCCCTCTAGGGACTTAAAGAGAACTTTGTCACCCATTTCCCATCATCCTATGCTTTAAATGTTTTGCACTTAAAAAGTTTTTTGTATGAACTAATTTCATATAAAAGCCAACTGCATGCTAGTTTTGTAAACTATGTTTTGTATCATCCTAGCACTTAAACAAGATTGCAGACATTTTCATCAAAGCTAGTAGCAGTTAATTACCTATCTTTGTCTGTATTTCAGCACTTAATACTATTTTGACAGGGGTTGCATACTCTTGTCTTTCTGGAATTTTTTAAGTGCTCTTGTGCGTAATTTGAGAAATTCCAAAGATATATTAAATGAACTGTTCTTTCCTTTGTTGACTTTTTATTTTATTTTAAAAACATTTAGAAGGACCCACTATGTGTCAGACAGAAAGCTCTCCTCACTCCCACACACAATTTCATCTCATCTCTTCTGAATCTGTACCTAACACCTCCACCATCAGTTCTTCATAAATGCAGAGCAGGGAGATAGGAGAATGCAGAGTATAAAGGTCCTATTTCTGGGAGTCACATCCATTTTATAAGAGCAAGTATAATCTGCAAGTTCCTTGTTGCTCTCCTTTATCTAAAAGTCCTAGTTGGTTCCATTGGCAGAAATGCTTCCCAGTCAAGAGTGATCACTCCTTGAGAAATTTCAACAGAAGTCTGTGTATGTTTCTGCTTTAAACAACACACACACACACACACTCATGTTTAATTACCAGCATTATAGGTGACTGGAAAACTCAACTCACCAAATGGAGTGTGTCAAGAAGGATTACTGTTTTATTTATGTTCTTCTAGTGTGTGTTTAAGAAATTGAGTTTATTACTCTCTTTAATGGAACTGAGCCTGTTAGTATGGCTATGTCTCAGCCTTTCATTCACAAAATGGTGTTCCTGGAGGTGCTTTCTCTATCCAAGGAGTGAAACCTGCACCAGTTACTACAAGCCCAACCAGGATTTCCTTTTCTTGGACTTACACTGCTTTGGCTCCTCCTGCTGCACCACGTTTGCCAAGAGTATATGCCAGTGCCTCATTCAACTTCAGGATAACCATCTATGGTTTCTGGCTCTTCTGTTTGGTGCCCAGACTTACATTTCTTATCTCCTTCTTTTTTCTTTTTTACCTATATGCCTCTATTCCTCCTTTCCACTCCTTCAGCAACTTTTGTTGAGTACCTGCTAATAGCCTAACACTGTACAAAGTCCCAGGGATCCTAAGCTGTAAGTTTTCTCTGTGTTGTACACAAGTGACAAATTGGGTTTTTCTAAAAGATGAACCTTAAGTATCATTTTACTATCTTTAGATGAATGCATCATCTTCAACTCTAGATAGGATTGCCCACAGAGTGATTATAGACACATTTTTCCGGCATGAAGAATTTTCGGGAAATTCATTCACCAATTATTTAAGCCCTTAGTAAACTAAGATATAAGCAATAAAAAGCTAGATGAGACATGGTTTCTCTCTCCAAAGAAGAAAAAGTTCATTACAGAATATCATTGTGTTTTAAGACTACAGCACATCACAGGGGCATGTCGGTGCAGAGATGCCGAGGACTAAGCTGGAGGGGGACAAGGTAATGATGCTCATGGGGAAGGAGTGCTGGAACAATCCTGTGTCAGTAAGAGCCTTGAGTAGTTGGGGGATACCTTCTGTGTGCTCACTTTAAGATTCCCTTATAGACTTCCAAAGACATACTTCATTTTTATACCCTGTAACACAGGTTCAATTCTTGGCACTGCATACAGTCCCTTGAGTCTATCAGGAGCGATCCCTGAATGAAGAGCCAGGAGTAATCCCTCAGCTATCACCAGGTGTGTCCCAAACATATTCACTCTCTTGCGTACGCTCAAACAAACAAACAAACACACACACACACACAGGAATGGAGCTATAAGACAATGTGGGAGCATTTGTTCTAGATAACATGAGTAAAGATAGGAGTGTGTGGAAGTATATGCAAGCTCATGGGACAGAGTCAAGGTATCTCAAAGAGATGTTGGGACAGATGGTTCCCAAAACAGGAGAATAAACTGAGCTAGGGAGATGTGTGTGGAGCATGAGTCTTATGGGACTGAGACAGTTTCTGTTCCTTGCCACTGGTCCTGAGTAGGATGTTCTCTTGTAGAGGGAGAAATTGGGGCAAGGCTATGGAGGGACCTATATACACAGCAAGAAGTCTAGAAAGGAGAAAAGAAGTTGAAAGCAGCTAAATAAAGAACCACAGACATAACAAGGTGAGGCTGAGGGAAGGCAGTGATTCTTAAAGGATTCTCATGTCTCCATTTGCCAGATGACAAGTTATTGTACCCCACATTCCCAAGCACTCAATTTCTAAATCATAAAACAGACACAAGTTGGGCTTAAACGTGAGACTGATCTGAGGACAGACTGAACGGTATCTTGGCAATGATATTGTGTGTTTCCCACTGTGAAACACAGATATCAATAGCCAGTGCTTATTGAACTTGTCTTATGACAGGTGCTTTATGTCCTTAGTTAAGCTTTACAATAGCCTCACGAAGGAGAAAGAGCTATCATGCTTCAGCCTTCAGATGAGGAAACTGAGGTACAGAGAGGATAAGTTTCTCTGGTAAGGCTAGAGATGGAATTTGAAGTGAGGTAGCAACTTAACTATTGCCACTGTTCCAGGGTCATCTTTGTTATCCTTCACTGTAAATCTGTAGC
Source organism: Suncus etruscus (assembly GCF_024139225.1). NCBI lineage: Eukaryota > Metazoa > Chordata > Mammalia > Eulipotyphla > Soricidae > Suncus > Suncus etruscus. The sequence continues at coordinate 58,679,864 of NC_064851.1, read as the reverse complement.
ATCTCTCCCCCACCCCTTCCCTGCCCCAGGTTCCCTGACTGCCAAAACTTTGTTGATAGTAAAAGAAAAGGAGTGTCTGGTGCTTGATCTTTTTTCTGGACATCCCTTGTCACAAGAACTGAATCTGTTCCTGTCATTGGCTCATTTCCTCAGTACTCAGTCCAAGCACAGAACCCAATGTGATCAATGAATCAGCAGTGAATGGGCAAAAAATAGATGAATGAGCTACTTTTCCAGAAAACACATCTCCATTTTACCTAGCAACTAGCTGTCAAGAAAGTGACAACTTTGAGGTCAGTAGGGAGTTATTTTTGAATTAGAATGTCATAAACCACACCCTGAGACAATTTTAAATTCATTTTCTTTTCCTTTTTATTCTTAAAACTATTTTTTTTAACCATAATGATTATTTTTGTTCATTGAAGAAACTTTAGAAAGTCTAGAGGAATGTTCAAAAGGAAACTAGAATTTCTCAGAACACTCTTCCTTCCCAGCAATAACCACTGTGGACTTTATAAAGATTATCTGTCTAGTTTTTTTTTTCTGTGTATACATATAGTATGTTTGGATTTAAGGCAAAAACAGAATTCGGTTTGGACAGGTAGGTATCCATAAAAATGGGTTTTCTCATATAATCATGCCCTTATAAATTCTCTCAAATAACTGTAATTCTCTCTCTCTTTCATTTGAACAACATATGGATAAAAGTTTATATGGGTAAAGGTTTATTATCCTGAAGCCACATCTGTCAGTCTAAATTTTAGGTGCTTTGAGAGGTCACCTGATAAAATTGCTTGGAATTCAGTTGATACAATTTCACAGAAATCCAGCCATTCTGAAAGTCTTTGTGAAATGGACACCAGGTTCTCTCTTTTTTTTTTTTTTTTTTTTTGTGTGTGTGTGTGTGTGTGTGGCTTTTGGGTCACACCCGGCAGTGCTCAGGGGTTACTCCTGGCTCCAGGCTCAGAAATTGCTCCTGGCAGGCTCGGGGGACCATATGGGACACCGGGATTCGAACCGATGACCTCCTGCATGAAAGGCAAATGCCTTACCTCCATGCTATCTCTCCGGTCCCACCAGGTTCTCTCTTAATATGATATTAACATATTAACAGGGGCACTTCTCATTCAGGGTCATATTCTGGAAGTCAGCACCATATATACTGAGTCAAAGGTTTTGAGATTCTGCTTAGAGAGGGGTGATAGGTGGCTAAATAGGGGTTCTAACCATGGTAAAGAAGTTGAAAATGCAGATGAAATATTCAGAACTAATATTCTCATAAAATAGGATTCCCTGAAAGTTAAAAGTTATTCTTTTGTAAAAATGGATGCATAACTAAATTGGTTCAGTGTCATAAAAGTATGTTTTCATCACATTTCTAAATGTTTATTAGTTCTGGGGCTGGAGCAATTAGTACAACCTATAGGGCATTGCCCTGTACATAGCCAACCCAGGTTTAAATTTTTTTTTATTTTTTATTTTTTTTTTGGTTTTGGGGCATACCCATTTGACGCTCAGGGGTTACTCCTGGCTATGAGCTCAGAAATCGCTCCTGGCTTGGGGTGAACATATGGGACGCTGGGGGATGGAACCACGGTCCGTCCTATGCTAGCGCTTGCAAGGCAGACACCTTACCTCTAGTGCCACCTTCCCAGCCCCCCAGGTTTAATTCTTAACTCTTTATATGGTTCCCCTGAGCACTGAACACAGTAAACACAGTAAGCCCTGACTACTGCATGGCGTGGCCCCAAATTGTGTTTTTTAGTCTATAAATTCAAATTAAGAAGATTTTTTTCTGTATTCTACTTGGTAAAATGAGTAATGTTTTTAAAATAGGATCTCCCCATTGTTACCCTGGGTTCCCAAGGCTTCTCTTGGCAATGTATAGGCCCAGAGGGTCCACATTGCTTAAACACAGCAGTGCTGACAGTTACCGGGGCAGTGATCCTAGGCCAGGGTATAACTTGTACCCTTGCATAAGTAGGGTGTGGAGATAACTTGTGGTTTGTACTTTGGTTTTTCAAAAAGAAAAGATAACATTCTATATTTAGTTTTAGAATATACTTTTCTTATTAATGTTTTTTCCATGATTTACTTTTTTGTGTATTTTAAACCATAATAAGCAGTGCTTGGGACTTATTCCTATCTGTGTACTTAAAGTTTACTTCTGGCAGGCTCAAAGGACCATATGGGGTGCTGGGAATCAATGGGCTGCCAATCTAACTATCACGTCTGCTCTTCTGCCTCAGCAACTAAATATTTTTTTCTTTATTTTTTAAATTATCTTATTTAAATGCTGTGATTTCAAGGTAGCTCATAGTACAGTTGGGTTTTTTTGTAATAGTTACAAATTTGATTGAGTTTCAGTCACACATGCATAATAACCTTCACTAGTGCACATTTCCCATCACCAATTTCCCTCTTCCACTTCTGCCCCCTTTCCCCTGCCTAGCTCTAGAACTATTCTCTCTCTATATAAATATAATATATTATATATAATAATATATAATATATATAATTTTATCTCCTTTCAGCACTCAGTTCTTGTCTGGAGTTATCATTTTCTTTTTTGGTTTTTTTTGTTTTTTTGTTTTTTTTTGTTTTTTTTTTGTTTTTTTTTTGTTTTTTTTGGTTTTTGGGTCTCACCCGGCAGTTGCTCAGGAGTTACTCCTGGCTCCATGCTCAGAAGTTGCTCCTAGCAAGCACGGGGGACCATATGGGACGCCGGGATTCGAACCGATGACCTTCTGCATGAGAGGCAAACGCCTTACCTCCATGCTATCTCTCCGGCCCCTGGAGTTATCATTTTCAACTATCACTGTCATAGTGGTCCGTTCTCTGTCATAACTGCACTCCCTCATTATTTATAAGAAGCTTCCTACCATGGACTGCTCTTCCTGGCCCTTATTTCTGTTTTGTGTATATTATAACTATATCATCATTTTTATATTCCACAAATGAGTATAAATATTCTATATGTGTCCCTCTCCCTCTCACTCATTTTATTCATAATACTCTCCATATCTACATAAGCAAATTTTATGACTTTACTATTCCTAACATCTGCATGCTATTTCATTGTGTAGATGTACCACCGTTTCTTTAGCTATTCATCTGTTCTTGGACACCTGGATTTTTTTCCCCAGATTCTGGCTATTGTAAACAGTGCTGCAATGAACATAGGAATGCAGAGGACTTTTCTGCATTATGTTTCTGGGTCCCTGGGGAATAATGGTATTGCTGGGTTATAAAGAAGCCGAATTTCTAGTTTTTTGAGGAATATCCATGTGGCTTTCCAAAAAGGTAGGATCAAACTACATTCCTACCAGCAGTGAATGAGAGTTCCTTTCTCTCCGCATCCACGCCAGCACTGGTGGTTCTTGTTCTTTGTGATGTGATGTGTGCCAAGTGTCTGTGGTTGAGATGATATCTTTGTTGTTTTGATTTTCACCTCCCTAATAATGATATGGAGTATTTTCCATGTGCTTGTTGGCCATCTATATTTCTTCTTTGAAGAGATGTCTGTTCATTTCTTCTTCCCCTTTTTCGGATGGGTTAGGTGTTTCTTCTTGCTAATCTCTATCAGTGCCTTATATATTTTAGATATTAACCCCTTATTAGATGTATATTGGCTAAATAGTTTCTCCCTTTTCATGTGTAGTCTTTGTACACTAGTCACCATTTCCTTTGAGGTGCAGAAGCTTCTCAGTTTAATTTAATCCCCAGTCTTTGCTTGGTTGGTGATGTATGCTAGCTTCAGTGTCATTTAGTGTTATCCCTATATTTTTTTCCATGTACCTTATGGTTTCAGGTCTGATATCAAGGTCTTTAATCCACTTTGATTTGAATTTTGAGCAAGACATTAAAGAGAAGTCTGAATTCACTTTTTTTTGCATATAGCTAACCAATTTTCCCAGGACCACTTTTTTTTTTTTTTTTTTTTTTTTTTTTTTGGTTTTTGGGTCACACCCAGCAGTGCTCAGGGGTTACTCCTGGTTCTATGCTCAGAAATCGCTCCTGGCAGGCTCAGGGGACCATATGGGATGCTGGGATTTGAACTACCGACCTTCTGCATGCAAGGCAAATACCTTACCTCCATGCTATCTCTCCAGCCCCTATCAGCACCACTTGTCAAAGAGGCTTTCCTAGCTCTACTTTGTATTTCTTGTCCCTTTATCAAATATTATTTGATAATATACCTAAGGGTCAGTCTCAGGATATTCAAATCTATTTCATTGATCTGAGGGTGTGTATTTATTCCAAAATCATGCTGTTTTAATGACTAATGCTTTATAGTGTAGTTTGAAGTTGAGGAAAGTGATGCTTCCCATCTTTTGTTTCTCAAGGATTGCTTTAGCTCTTCATAGAGGTTTATTGTTTCATATGAATTTCAGGAATGTTTGGTCTATCTCTTTGAAAAATATCAAGAGTATCTCTGTAGGGATTTCATTACATTTATATAGTGCTTTGGAAGTATTGCCATTTAATGCTGTTAATCCTTCCAATCCATGAGCATAAGATGTGTTTCCATTTTCTTGTATCCTCCTTTATTTTTAAAGCAGTGTTTTCTAGTTTTCTTTGTATAGATTTTTTTACCTCCTTATTTAGTTGATTACAAGGTTGGGATTTTCTGAGGCACAATTGTAAATGGTATATTTTAATTTTGCTTTCATTATTTCTTTATAGAAAAGCCAGGGATTTTTGCATATTAATTTTGTAGCATGGCACCTTACTATACAAATTTATTGTTTCTGGAAGCTTTCACAGAGAGTTTTTAGGATTTTCTTTTTTTTTTTATTTTTATTGTGACCATAATGGCTTACATATCTTTCACAATAGTATTTTAGGTACATATTAACATTGAATCGGGGAATACCCATCACCAAATTTCTCCTCCCCCCATCCCAGTTCCCTTTCTGCAACCCATATACCCCGCCATCACCCCCCAGGCTGCTAGAGTAGATGGACCCCGGAGTTTTTAGGATTTTCTAAAGTCTAAGTCATGAAATTTTTCTAAGTTAATGATATTTTCCTATACGTAGATATACATGGAATCTATTAAGTGAAATAAATCAGGGAGAGAGATAGACACAGAATAGTCTCACTCATCTATGGGTTTTAAGAAAAATTAAAGACATTACTGTAATAAGGCCCAGAGATAATAAGAGTTAAGGGCTGGAAAGGCTGGGAGGACTGGCTCATAATTTGAAGCTCACCACAAAGAGTGGTGAACTCTGTTAGGGAAATAACTACACTAACAACTAACATGACAATGTTAAAGAATGAGAGAAGTAGAATGCCTGTTTCGGATACAAGTAGGGGTGGGGGAGGGGGCATTGGTGGTAGGAATGTTGCACTTGTGATGAGGAGGGTGTTCTGTTTATAACTGAAACCCAACTATAAACATGCTTGTAATCATGATGCTTAAATAAAGACTTATATTTTTTTAAAAAAAGGATTTTCTAAATATAGTATCATGCCGCCACATACAGTGAGAGCTTGACTTTTTTTTTAATATAATTTTTATTTTGATCATAGTGGCTTACATATTGTTGACAATATTTTAGGTACATATTTACACAAAATCAGGGGGGCTTCCCATCCCCAAATTGTCCTCCCTAACCCTCCGTTTTTGTCCTACCTCCCATTTCCTCTTCCCTCCCCCTCAGGGCGGCTAGAATATATGGTCCCCTCTGTATCTAACCTACTACTTAGTAGTCTTGCATCAGTTTAGTCTTGCTGCCTCCCTTATTTCCCCCTGTAAGTGGGGGCAGGGCTAGCTAGTTCAAGTTACGTGGTTTTGCCTGAAAAAGAGAAAGTAAATACACTGGGGTAAGGGTCTAATACCCCGAAAATGGGTAGAATCCTTCTAGAGGTTCTCATCATCAATTTGGGAAGTGAATGAGAACAAGAAGGTGAAACACTCCACCAGTACCAAAAGAAGTGTCAAATATCCAGTGAGGACTCCGGTTATATCGATAGGCACTTTTTTATCTGGATAAATTCTCTTAATATCTTTTTCTTGCTAATTGCTATGGCTTGTAATTCTAGTACTAATATTTAAGTGGCAATAGTGAGCAACTTTGTCTTGTGCCAGATATTAGAGGAAAAGATACTTATTTTTCCCTGTTGAATATGTTTGTCACAAGCTTGTGGTAAATAGCCTTGACTAGATTGAGAAAAGTTTCTTTCATTTCCATCTTGTTGAGAGTTTTTATTATGCTTTCATGTTGGATCTTGCCAAATGCTATTTCTCTCTCTCTATATATATATATATATTGCTATGATCATATGATTTTTTTTCTGTTGATATGGTGTATTATATGATTGACTTTCATATGTTAAACCATTCTTGCATCTCTGGAATAAAACATGATGTATGTTTTATGATGAATTGTTGGATTCTATTGCTAGGATTTTGTTGAGGATCTTTGTATAGGTGCTAATGAAGGATATTGGTCTGTAATTCTCTTTTTTGTTGTGTCTGATTGCTTTTGGTATCAGAATGATTTTGACTTCATAGAAACTGTTTGGGATTGTTTCTGTTTCTTCAATTTCCTGTTTTTTTTCCTGGGGGGTTGGGGGTTGGCAGTAGGTGCTCTTTAAAGATTTGAAATAATTTGCCAGAGAATCCGTCTGAGCCTGGGCTTTTGGGGAAGCCTTTTTTTTACCATTTCAATTTCCTCAATAGTGATAGACTTGTATTCTGCATCATCTTAATTCAGTTTTGGGAGGTTATATGAGTTTAAGAATTTTTCTGTTTCCTCTAGATTATTTTGTTTTCTGGCATAAACATTCTCAAAGTACTCTTTTACTAATCTATGAATTTCTGTAGTAAATGTTATGACATCCCCTTTTCATTTCTGTTTCAGTGTATTTGAATTCTCTATCTCTGTCTCTGAATCATGCTAATGGTTTATTTATCGTATTTATTTTATCAAGGAATCACCATTTGCTTTCATTGATCTTTTATTTTATTTTATTTTTTTTTTTTGGTTTTTGGGTCACACCCGGCAGTGCTCACACTGGCTTCACACTCAGAAATTGCTCCTGGCAGGCACAGGGGACCATATGGGACGCCGGGATTCGAACTGATGACCTCCTGCATGAAAGGCAAACGCCTTACCTCCATGCTATCTCTCCGGCCCCCATTGATCTTTTATATTGTTCTTTTTGGGTTTCCAGTTTCTCCAAGTCTATTAGCAATTGTTTTAAGTATTTTGCTCGTGCTTCTTTGGGTGCACATATATTTAGAAGTGTGTTTTCTTTCTGATGTATATAGTCCATAATTATTAAGAAATGACCCTCTCTCTTACAACCTTTCTAACCTTGAAGTCTATGTTACCTGATATTCATATGGCTACCCCAACCTTCTTAAAGGAGTTGTTTTCTTGAAGGATTGTCTTTTAACCTTTTACTTAGAATGTGTGTTTCTGCAGGCAGAAGAATGTTGGATTCAGTTTTCTGTTCCATTTTGTCACTCTGTAACCCTTAATTAGTGCATTCAGCTCATTGATACTGAGAGAGATGATTGTTATGGAATTTTGTGCCATCCTTTTGTAAGAGTTTGGTGTATCTTTGGTGTTTGTCTTCCCTCAAAGTACCTCCCTTGAGTTCTTCTATTGTGGGTTTTGACTCTTAAGGATCCCGAGCTGTTGTTTATTTGTGAAGCTGTGTATCTTTCCTTCAAACCTGAATGAGAATCTGGCTATGTGATATTCTTGGTGATCCATTCATTTTGTTGAGTTTTTTTCATTTTATCCCACCATTGCTTTCAGGCTTTAAGGGTTGCTTGTGATAAATCTTCTGTAAATCTTAAAGATGCTTCTTTGTATATCATTTACTTTTTGGATCTTACTACCCTCAGTATTCTTTTTCTATCTGTGGTTTTCACCATTGTGTCTAGGATGTGCCTAAGGATCCTTTTATTTATACTCTTCAGTATCCAGAATGTTGGTATATGCACCATTCAGCTCTGGGAACTTCACAGCAAATGCTGTCCTTGACTGCTATCTTGATTCATTATAGGGATTTTCTTCCTGCTCTCTAGGACCTCAGTGATTCTTATGTTGTTTCTGTTGAATTTATCCCAAAGTTCTATTGTCTGTTTGCTTTTTTTTTGAAGATTTTTTCCATGTTCTATAAGTTTATTTTAAGACTTTTCCAGCATCTACTGGTGTATAAAGGGGTTATGCAGCTCATCTTTTTTTTTTTTTTGCTTTTTGGGCCACACACTCTGGTTTGACACTCAGGGGTTACTCCTGGCTATGCGCTCAGAAATCGCTCCTGGCTTTGGAAACCATATGGGCTGCCAGGGATCCAACCAAGGTTTGTCCTGGATCGGCTGCCTGCAAGGCTGCGCTATCACTCCCTATGCAGCTCATCCTTGAGCTCACTAATTCTGTCCTCTGCTGGTGAGGACTTTGATTGATTTTTTTCATTTTACCTACCAAGTTTTTCAATCCTGTATTGCTGTTTGAAGTTTTCTCATTTCTACTTTCATATTCTCTTGTGTCTTATAGGTTGTCTGTTTCATAGTTTTTTTGAGTTCCTTGAATATCCTCATCATTTCCTCTCTAAAGTCCTTATCAGAGAGACTATATAGGTGGCTTATACTAATTGGATCTTCATAACTACTACCATCATCATTAACTAAGTATAGAGGGGTTCTACATTGATTTCCTGTTTGCTTTTTGCAGTATGCTGGTGTGTGGATGTGTGTGTGTGTGTGTGTGTGTGTGTGTGTGTGTGTGTGTGTGTGTGTGTGTGTGTGTGTGTGTGTGTGTGTTCTGGTGGAATCATTGACTAGAAGAAATGAGCTGCTCTGGACCACCAAAGCAAAGTAACTACTACTCTTGGGGCATACTGATCTGAGGTGAAAAATGACTCCTGACCTTAATCTGGCTATTTATGTGCCCTACACAAGTCTGGTTTATCCAATAACACTCCTGACTAAATTTTGTTAACTGCATCATTTGTAATAGATTAGAATGGATGGACCAATATCTGTTCTTTTTAAGGTGTGGGGACTCTGCAGCAGTGCTCAGGAGATCTGAGGATCCTAGCCCCCAACAATCCTTGCAGTTCTATGTGAGGACCTGTGGTCATAGTGGGTCCCTGCTGTTGTGGATGTGCCCACACCACACCAGCAATGCCTGTGGCCTCCAGGGCTGCACCAAGTGCTTCTCAGTGTGCCATGTGACAGGGAAAACACCAGGGTTCCCACATTCTGGTGAAAATCACCATAACCTCTGTGTTCTCTCCAACACTAAACATTTATTTTTTTTAATTTCTAGACCCCAATTAGTCCTCTAGTTAAATATGGAAAGGTTTTTCTCTCCAATTGAGTATCTAAAAAACCTAAGTAAATATCTTCATAGGTAAGTCTTTTAGTAAATATTTGAATATTTTTCTCAATTCTAGAAATAGAATTTCTTGGTCAGAAACTTGAAGAATGTTCAGGTACAAGGGCCAGGATATAGTACAGGGGTTAAAACCAGATGTGTCAGGGCCGGTGAGGTGGTGCTAGAGGTAAGGTGTCTGTCTTGCGAGCGCTAGCCAAGGAAGTACCGATCCCCCGACGTCCCATATGGTCCCCCCAAGCCAGGGACAATTTCTGAGTGCTTAGCCAGGAGTAACCCTGAGCATCAAACGGGTGTGGCCGAAAAAAATAATCAGATGTGTCTAACCCAGATTTGATCCCCAGTACTACATGATCCCTGAGCATCACCAGATGAATCACAATAGGCCTACAAGTAACATTGGGTTGATCCAGGTAGCTTCTGACACTGCAAGGCCTGACCAGCACCACATCCTTAGGCTCTTGCATAAAATTGGCAGTCCAATTGTCCTAGAGTTGCCAGTTGGGCCCCTGGACTTCCTGAGCATTGCTTCAGAGTCCTGCCACTCCACAAAATAATTATAAGGTATATACCAACATATTGTGCCAGCCAGTAATAATTCTATTATACCTTAGGAAATAATTTGGTTACTGTTTCTTTATGACAGCATAATAATCCTGAGTAATTCTTTAGTGAGTTTATTTTATTGTTGTCCAAAATGTTCTGTCTTTCTATCATCTCTCACTTCTTGCTACTGAATTAGTATTAGATACAGATTAGAGGATTATTTTTAATTATCCAAACATATTGATTAAAATGTCTGCTACACTGGGCTCAGTGAGCTCTTCAGCTCCTTATGATCTTTCATCTTTTCTGTGAATGATATTGAGTGATTTAAAAAATTGAGTTATTAAGTGGACAATTCATGTTGTAAAGTCATCAGAATGCTGTTCCATTACATTAGTCTGATGGTGCTCCTTTTGTTTTCATTTGCTGAGTGTCTTGATTATCTTCCTATTACATAATCTCCCAAATATGAAGAATTCTTTCTCAATATTTCTGTCTGTCTCACTTTCTCTCTTTCTCAGAATCCCCAAAAAGTGCTCAGAGCCCTCCAAAGTGGGGACATAACTAGTAGTGCTTTGGTTGTTATATAATGCCATGGATCAAACTCAGGATCTAACCCTTGTCTTGTGTGTACTCTGTCCATTTAAGCTATCTTCTCAGTCTTGGTTTTTTGTTTGTTTGTTTTTTGGGCCACACCCATTTGATGCTTAGGGGTTACTCCTGGCTAAGCATTCAGAAATTGCCCCTGGCTTGGGGGGACTATATGGGACACTGGGGGATTGAACCGTGGTCCTTCCTTGGCTAGCGCTTGCAAGGCAGACACCTTACCTCTAGTGCCACCTCACTGGCCCCTACCTTCTCAGTCTTAGAGTTATTTTTATAGTTGAGCTGTTGGTCCAAAACTTTCTTTTGCTGCTAGCCAAAAGGCATGCTACCAGCCTCCTTGGCAATGTGGTAAGTTTATAGCCATTGAAATGTAAGAAGTATGAGTGGGGGGCCGGGCGGTGGCGCTGGAGGTAAGGTGCCTGCCTTGCCTGCGCTAGCCTAGGACGGACCGCGGTTCGATCCCCCGGCGTCCCATATGGTCCCCCAAGCCAGGAGCGACTTCTGAGCGCATAGCCAGGAGTAACCCCTGAGCATCAAATGGGTGTGGCCCAAAAACCAAAAAAAAAAAAAAAAAGAAGTATGAGTGGGTTCTAGGAATTCCCAAGAACATAGGCATGCTCTTCCTGTCATCTTGTCCCTTGAAGCATAAGTGTAATGGTTAGGCCACCTACCTCTTTTTTTTTGTTTGTTTGTTTGTTTTTTGGAGGGTCACACCCACCAGCGCTCTGACTCTGTGCTCAGAAATCGCTCTTGGCAGGTAGTCATGGGGGACCATATGGAATGCTGAATCAAGCCAAGTTCTGTCCTGTGTTGGCTGCATGCAATACAAATTCCCTACCACTGTGCTATCCCTCCAGCCCCCACCTACCTCATTTTGAAGGAAGAGGACTATGACATAAGGTTCTTGGAAAGGAAAAATGAAAAGAGTTTTAGTTCTAATGAAAGAACACTCCATAGACTCCGGGTCTACTTGCCCATGGACTTTATAGAAGTAGCAGTCCAGTATTATCTAGGCTATGACAGAAACTGGTGCCTTTATTACCTAGAATCTGAATTATTTGTGTCCAAAACAAAGACTTAGCCAGATTTGGGCCTTTTGTCTCCCTGTTCTCTTTCTTACATTTATTTTTGTTTTCTTGTATCACTACTGAAAAGAGTTTCTGGAGGACCCAACCACAGGGCTAGAGTGGGTAGCATTCTTGCAGAAGGAAGAACATCCTCAGAGCAGTTTGTCAGGGTTATGTCTCCCATTTTCATTTATAAATACTATTTGAGACATATTTCTTTGCCATCCTTTCATGCTCTCTTCTTTTCATAAGTAAAGGAGAAGGGGAGACTCATATGCTGAGCTAACAAAGGAACTGGGCTCTGTTCTGAAGTAGGTAGAGCTTTGACCTCTGGAGTGGGAAGCAGTTGTTTGCTGCTGAGACTCTGTGAAGTATGCCTGCATCTCTTCACAGGTTGTTGGATGAGAGCAACGGGATGAGATGCAAGCTACATTTCTCTTTCTTCTCCCTCACTTTTAGATTGATAATGTTGCCTGCCTTTATTAAGTGCATCCAGTTCTTTCACCAAATATCTCAAGGCACACAGCATTTGGCATTACTATACTGTATGAGAAACATGGCAAGAGAAAAATGAGGACCAGAAAAAGGGAGTGCAAGGTGGAGAAAGGAAGAAAGATGAGCCAGATCCAGATTTTAGCATGGACATGCAGAGTTACTGTAAACAAACTTAAAAAAAAATCTTGGTAACATTGCAGTAAAGTCCTTCTTATGCTCTTTCTCGGTGAAGTCACCTTGAAAGCAAACAAGGAATTGGAGTGGACATATCCTGTTTATTCATCTCTTTAAAGTGTGCTTGTAGGTGAAGCTGATGAAGCAGAAAGGAGATTCCTTCAAAAATGCAAGCCAGGCTTCTGTTCTGTTGCTTTTTTCTTGAGGTCAGCAGTATTCACTTTGGTCCTCCCATTCTTTTCACCCTTACATTCTTATTACTAAAACATGTGGCTATGAATTAATGTAGGCATTGAAGTGGGTTACTGGTATTGTGCTTACTGTGTTCACTTGGCTTGTATGTTTCATTTCCTGATAGAACTGTTGAGAGTTATTATTTAGCGCAAAGAGTTGTCAGGGCTGGAGGGGTGAACCTAGAAAATGCTTTCTCAGTTTATTATGTTCTAGCTCCTAAGTTGCATACTCTGGTGTGTATTTAATGAATTCTTTTCAATTATTCCTATTGGCATGCAGTCTCCCAGATAGAATAGTGGCTTTCAAGGAGACTTGAAGGGGATGGTTTAGGTAGATTCTCTTTTTCCTGCTCATTCTTATATTTTTGTGTCTCTGATGATTTAAAATAACTCTCACTGACTGGTTCTATGTTTTGCTCTCTTTTTATTTGGTTAAAAATTAGAATCAGCCTTTATTTATGAGGAAGTGGGTCCTGGGTCTCTGCAGATTTGCATGTCGGTAAGAACAGGCCATCTAGCATCATGGTATGTGATAATCTGGAAATTAGATGAGGTATCACCACTTTTCATACTTGATAGTCACCTTTCAGAGAGGTAGAATCATTGGCCCCATTAGACTGAGGGCATTTAAATCTGGCCCCATTTATCATGCCCCTTCCCCCACATTGCCCGGCTTAGCAGGACAGCAGCAGATACTCACTAGAAATGTGGGTATCAAGTATTTACTAGTTTAGAATTGTCTTGGAGTAAATCCTCCTGATTGGAAAAAGCACATTAGAATTACATAATTCCACAAGCTTCTCAGAGGTAATTCACTTTAAACTGTTCTCAGTTAAAGCCACATAAAAATGTCTAACAAATCACAGAAAAATGAGCTCATGGAGTATTGTTCAACCACAAACTTGAATAGGAATCTATTTGTCCAGAGGTAGGACTATGCAGCAAATATTTTTAAAATATGTGGCAAGTCATCATACAGAGTAGGAGAAAAATGCGACCCATGCCTGATTTGGTTGTCATTGTTTTTCTGGGAATAGAGAAATGATTTAGATCCGGTTTTCCTCTCTCACTCCACCCTAATTTTCAATTTTCTCAGAATTTGTTTCTTTGAAGTTCAAGTTAATAAATCTGGGACATCTTTAAACAGTTGAAAACCATCAGCCTTCACTCACACACACATGCTTTCCCTCACTCCAGCAGAAACATCTGACCCTTCTGTCCAGGGAGTGAATCACAGAGATCTGATCTACCTCCCAGACTCTAAAAGTTCAGTAGAGTTGCCCTGGGGAAACTGACTCCACTGTCCCTGTGACCAGGGGAATTAAGGTGCACATTAGTTTGAGCCTTCTCTAGGAGACATTGGGACCCAAACTGACTGGTCTTTACATCTGCCCCGCTTTGCTCCTTCGGCTGCCCCATTCACCATATGCATTTTCCATGTGTGCATAGTTTGAAAGATGTGCTGTGTGTCACTGGGCAGACAGTCACTGCCTCCCTCTTTCAATAAGACCACATAGTCTACAAGTTTCTTTTTCAAATGGGAATTTGGTCTAGGATTTTGAATATATAGCAGCTGCACACACAAGGCAAGATTTTTTCACATGCTACTTCCCTTATTTTCTGTATCTTTACAGGACAATTCAAAACTAGTAACACTGCTTTGCACTTATTTCATTGGCTGGCTTTGCTGCTGGGTTCACTTTGAGTGATCTCTTCAGCTTTTTGTTGTTCCTTTAACAATAGGTTACTCTTTGTGTGTGACATCTTAATATGTACATTTTTAGAGCACACCATTGCTCTTGATACTGTGATTTGTAGTTACTCTTAGTTATCATCTTTGTTCAGTTTTTCTGGATGTCCCCTCTACTGATTACTTATCTTAGTTGTTGTGTATCACCTGTGTCATGGGCAGGGTGGGATAGGGCCAAGGAAAGAACTTGTAAAATCCATATGACAGCTTACATATTGGATCCTCTCAAAAAATATATAAGGTAAGGATTTTTTTCTTACCTACATACTTGGCAGCCAAGGCTGGAAAAAGTTAACTGACTTGTTAAAAGTGCCCTGTTAATTAAATGAACCAGGATTTCAAACCAGATCTAACTTCAAGGCCAGCTTCTGTCTACCTTCTTATAACAGTTGCTACTAATATAGTCCTGATCTGACCCTGCACATTTGAAAAAGGGAGAAGAAAATCAGACAGGTCCCTCTGGAGGTGAAGAAACAACATTAACAATAGTGTCAGCAAAACATAGTTGAGTTTCAGTCCAGGATTCTGCTTGCAAGGCTGACTGATTTTAAGGATAGGAGATCCACTATTGAAAGATCGTATCTGTAAGTAGAAGCAGGAGCAACTATGGCTTGTGGTCTGTGTGCCCTGTTGGTCCTAACAAAAATGGTGAGCATCACAGGAGAGCACAGAGGCAGTAGGAATGGTAGGAAACTGACACTGGCCCTCTGTGCTTCATCTGTGTACCATGATTGAGAGCAGATCAGGCACACAAATGCTTAGTGAATGAGGAGAATAAATAAATGGCAGCTACGATTCTTAACCCTTGTTTGACCTAAATTCTAATCAGCATAGAACAATCATCGACCTTGGGGCTCTCAGAGGATGAGAGAAAAGGGAGAGGAGGGAGGAACAGAACTTTACTATGTTTATGACAAGAAGACCAGAGATAACTTATTAGTTGATTGTATGGGGCGGGGGGGGGGGTTGGAGGGCATTGACAACAGCAAAAGGGCATAAAAAGAAAAGCAAACATTAGCATCTGGTAAAGACATGGAAGGGAGGCCAGACTGCTTTGGTAGCTTTCCTTCCTTAATTTCATTTTCGTGCTTGCAAAAAGGCATCCCACGCATGCTTTTCAGGATATGGTAGAGCTTCGAGGGAATATGTCCATTGAGGGAAAAGGAGAAAAAGAATCAAAAGTTGGTGCTGTTGGGCCAGGGTTGTGGCTTAAATGATATTGGACATGCCTTGCATGGATGAGGCCTTGGGTTTGGTCCTTGCCATCACATATGCCCCCTGAACAATGAAAAGTTTGTCATCTTCCTGAACAATTAAAAAAAAAAGTAAGTAAAACTTAGGATCATTGCTAAGGCTGTAGTCTGTTTAATTCACATTTGATAATATCTGTTCAGTGTATACTTCTGCCTCCCATATATTCCAGTAACTGGTGGTCAGGGTGATTAAACAGCAAGTAGGACATTTACCTTGCATGTAGGTGATCTGGATTCAGACACTGGCATCCCATATAGTCCTCTGAGTCCACTAGGCATGATTCCTGAGTGAAAAACTAGATGTAAACTCTGAGCACAGCCAAGAGTGGCCCAAAAAATCCAAAACACAAAAACAAGAAAATTAAATTAAATTAAATAACATATTGGTTTTCTTAAAAAAAGAAAAGAAAAGAAACTTAATGCCTTTCAATACCATATGACCTCCTGACTCCCATCTGAGTTGCTAGAAAGGAATTGGTCCTGCCTTTAAAGCACCTTCTCCCTCTAAATGCCATGACCAAAGCAAGACCAATTCTTTGCGCAAGGCTTTAAATCTAGCCAGGGAGCACAATCTTGGGTCATACATAAACACCAACTGAACTGACAACCATTTCCCTTCTCGGTGTAGGAGAATTAGGTGGGGAGTTTTTTAAAAAGCCTTATTTGGAACACTAACATTCTGGAGGTGGTTTAATCTCCTGTGCCTTGACTTCTTTTGCTATGTAGTGTTTACCATCCCAGAGTTCACCTGCACGACCCTGTGACCCTGCTCTGCCTGATCACTCCAAGTTTGTCTCTGTGGCCCTGAGAACTTAGGAAAGACTCCTACCTTCCCCTCCCTTTATAAAACTGTTGTTCATCTCTTTTCATGGCCAGACTGGTAGGGTAAGATGCAGTGTCAGGAAAAAAACTTAAATTCATTACAGTATGATACATTCCTAAATAAAAACTGTTATTAAAGTGAAGACATGTATGGGAAATGTTTAGAGGGGACGAAGCATTTCTTAGAAGAATTACTGCATTACTTCTTCACCATCCCTACCACACTGAAATAGACCTCAGCCTCCAAGTTGATATTACTAGGTTTACCAGAAGTGAGGACCTTTGCAATGTTGCAGATTTGCTGATTGCAGATGTTCCAAACTCTGAGTTTACTGGATTCTGTTTCTTTTACCCAGAGGGAAGCTAGTTACAACCTTTCTGAGTTTATTCTTTCATATCATGTAGATGCTCATCCTAATTTTCTCTTATGACATAAGTAAGAAGGCCCTTAGTTATTGCAGTGGTTATGTGGGTTGTAAAGGAGGAAGCTAAGGAAAAAAGATGAGGTAGATAGAGATACCAAAGTTTAGAAAATATAGTCTTCTGGGAGACATGGAAAGTCTAGTTGCAGAGACATAAACTCTGCTGCTTTGCAATTGGATAGTAACAGAAGCAAAACATAGCACAGGGGGTCACAAGGAGGCATACTGTGTAAGAAAATGAACTTGGCCAAGATGTGCTTTCTCTTCAAGTAGCCAAGTCAAACTCCATGGAGAACATGTCCTCTACCATATCCTGAACAGACAGAATAAAGGAACACTTCAGTTGACAAAGTCATGTGAAGATACATGGGGGAAAGGTGGTGGCTAAAGTTAATTCAAGGCTTGAAAAGTAGTTTGTGTTGGGAAAAGTGAAAAATTGAATTGCAGAGAAAAGTTGACGTCAGGCCATGAGACATGCTGGGTTTTCAGTTACTTCTTTAAAGGCCTGGAAAGTAATTACTGTGATATGGGAGTGATGTCGTCCTCTCTGACAGGCTAACAGGAGTTGAGACCAGGGCCACAACCCCAGTCAAGAAGTCTGTAATGCTGTAGCCACTAAAGTAGGAAGAAATGGGGGGAGACAGTGGACAGATGGTGTGCAGGAGGAACCTGTATGGAAATGGTGATAAGAAGTCAAGAGGTGGAGATACCGTTGAGAACATAGCAGAGGACACATGGGATTTTGGTGAGTGTCACGTGTGAACATAGATGGGATTAGGACAGAGCCAAGATAAAAATCAAAGAAGATTCAGAACTGAATAATAGAAAGAATGATTAGTGGAAGCAATCTAATCTATATCCTCTGCATGTTGATACTTATAGGAGGCTGTAATGAGCTATGTTGCTTTCTGGAAAAATGTACTTGGGTTAGAGTGGTCCCATATGGTGTCCTGAGCACCACCAGGAGTAATTCTTGCATGTAGAACCAGAAGTAACTCCAGAGCATCATTGGCTGTGGCCTAAAAAAAACCCAACAACATATTCTCTTTAGGTAAAAAATGGACAAAGACTAGTCAGGCTGACTTGTAGAGTATTATATATGACTTACATTGCATTATGTATTCTTATCTACCATTGTTTATAAACACTGGGCAGAGGTATTTTAAAATGCCCTGTTTGGCTAGTGAGATGTCTAGAACTTAGACAATATTCTCTCTCATCACTTATAACTCAATTGCATTCATTCTTGTAGTAGTTTGTGTTATCATACACTTTTTTTTCATACACTTTTTTTTTGTTTGGTTTTTGGGCCACACCCGGCGTTGCTCAGGGGTTACTCCTGGCTGTTTGCTCAGAAATAGCTCCTGGCAGGCACAGAGGACCATATGGGACACCGGGATTCGAACCAACCACCTTTGGTTCTGGATCGGCTGCTTGCAAGGCAAACGCCGCTGTGCTATCTCTCTGGGCCCTTTTTTCATACACTTTTTAATGAGCTGTCAGAGTGCCAAGATAACATCTAAGTGAAATAAGCTTGAACTTAGTTATGTTCATGTCAAGGGTAACAACACTCTTGACCTCCTGGCATAAATGTGTCAGGCCAGGAAGAAATGGTCTTTGGAGCTGTTTCCTTTACTGCAGAATGCCCATCACTTTTGTCAACTGGCCTAACAGTAAGGAGCATGATTTTTTCAGTAATGAAAGGACTCAGCTTGCTCTGTCTACGTGGACTTGGCATTTTCTTTTCTGTGGCAGCTGGCCCACTGACCTCATTGCTTGGGTTCCCTGTTCTTGTAGTGTAACCAACACCACAGAAGTGAAATGCTGTATTTTCCACAGAGTCATGCCACATGTGATTGTTTACAATGACATAATGCTTTAAACTTTAGTTCAACCCTCCTCCAAATGGCCACAAATGTGGTAGTTTGAGGGTGAGCTCATATATAGAAAAAGGATTGAGGCTCACCCATAATAACAGCTTGAATTTAGAATCCTTTTGGTGCCTTCCTATCTACATGTATTCACTGAGATCCCAATCATTTGGAAGAGAAACTCAAGGGTCCCACAAGGCTGCCTCTGGATCTCAGCAGGTTGGAGTCTTGCACTATTTTAGAAGATGCTACTACGTTGTTACAAAATGAGGGGTTGACCACACAAACCACCATGCCATTTGAACCAAGTCTGTGGTGTTCAGAGGCTGAGGTAATTACCAACAAGAAAATGGCACCTCTGGCTCTTAGTTCACAACTGACACAGGACTCCAAGCATCATTGAGCATAGAACAATTCATCTGCATTGAGCTTGAGGTGTCATTTGTGATCTGCCTTTTAAAGAGCCCTTCTTTATATGTTCTCTATAAGCTCAACTTTTTATAGAACTTGTAAATGCTTCTATACCTTTTACCTTCTTCCCAACATCCTGAATCCCTGCTCGGCTCTGTCAGATTTGATTGATACCTACCTGAAAGCCAATCTTCAGCCCTTAGGAACTTCTTTTACCATTACATGACCATAATGATGATGACTCCTAGATTGATGTGCTTCTGAATACATTAATTTACTCATTATGTATGGGAACTATCTTATTCAATATTTACAGAAAGCGTTGTGAACCAGGTGGTATCCACTTAATTTCATAGATGAGAACCCTATAGATGAAGTTGAGGATTATTCCAAGTTATAAGGGACTGAATGAAAGGCAGATACTTTCTGCATCTTACCAGATATGTCTGCATTGGACTCTCATTTTCTTCTCACTGTGCTCTGCACATAGGGAACTGTTTGCCTCTGCATGTCTTAAAAGCCCAATGCTGGCCTGTACCGGGGACTGAGCCCACAGTTCCTGTGTGCTTTACCAGTGATTCATACCTCTCACCCAAAGTAGAGTTTGTTAATGTTAGAATTAATGTGCACTTTATGGGCTCCCTGTAGGAGCCCTTCCTTCAAAACCTCTTCCATCCCCAGGAATGTAGAACTTCTCACTGCACCTCAGAATTCTACCAACCCTGTACATTGCCATCCTCACTTCCTGCCCTCCTCACTCTTCTATATCCCCACACCACCAAAGCCTGTGGCAATGAAAAAAAAAACCTTCTTAGTAAGTCATTCTTACTTTGGCATGGATTCTTTCCTGTGCTTACTCCTAAAGACTAAGAGAATTGTCTGAAGAAGGCAAACAAGGAGAGTATGAGCAAAGGAAGGGGTGAAAGACAAAGGCTGAAAATGCACAGGCATGATTTTCAACAAGAACTTAAATGTAACCTATGTGGTTCAAGATCTCCCACGGCCCAATTCTGACAAGAACAACAGCCCCTGCTTACAGAAACCCAAGGACAGTGTGAAAGAGTAGCTTCATTTTCCGAAGCACATAGCTCCTCACTTAACAGGAAATCTTCAAACTCCACACCTTTGCTCAGCAGCACGAAGCTCAGCCAAGCCAGAGTCTGTACAACAACCTTGAGAGAAGGCCAAATATTTGCTATTCCACCTGGCTGCTTCTTTCACTCTTAATTATCTCAAGTGACTTGGGATAATTAAATAACACTGCATTTTTTCTGATTTTTTTTTTCATGTAAACCATCTCTGAGCAAGCAAGTTCTAGATTTTACACCTCCCCAGAGCCCACCGGGGCATATGAAGGAGGGTGGTTTTTTCCAAGAGTAAGGAGGTGACTTTCTTAGGCTACTAGCCACTTGTGCTGCATGAAGCATGAAAAAAAGCCCTTTCCCACTCCAGACCCAGGAGCTTGTCCTCTTGTCAGGGAAGTATTCTAGAAGGAAAACAGACACCCCACTGTTACCATTGTTTCTCACACTGAGCCTGGTGTGAAAATCACCACCACACTGCCCCTCAAAGACCAGGACTTCATTCTTCGCCCACCCAGAGCCATTCACCCCAGTGCTGGAAATCCTCACCTTTGAGCTGGCATTCACAGTCTCAGACACATTTCTCTTCAGAGCAAATTTGGTGTATCTGAGGCTGGAAAAGAGGGAAAGTGTGTTGCTTTTTTTATCTAACAACTTGTAACTGTGTCAACACATAAGACAGTCTGTCAAAGCTTTCTGCTGGTGTTGCTGCTGTGAATTAATTTTGAGCATCACTTGTGAGCAGTAAACACTTTTGCAGTGTGAACAACTCTTTGTACAGTAAAAGTTGTCGACAGCTTGCCCAGCCCCTAACGGGGGTAGGGGGGGAACCAAACAGAAGATGCCTATTCCTTGACAAGTCAACTTGACCAGGGCTTGGGCTGGAATCTACTGGCATGCCTGTATTTCCTTTTATCCTGATTGTTAGAGAAGACATCACCATTCTAAGTAAAACCTAAAGATATTGCTGAAAATCATCCTGAAAATCATGCCCAATATTGACCTTAGAAGCAGCCTGTTTAGGTTCTTCTACCTTCTATGAATATGATGCTGAATACTTCATTGAACTTTACTTACACAATTAAAGCTTTCCTCTCAAGTTGAGTGTAGATGCATTTTAATTCTGATTTCTTTTCATGCCAGAGTCTTCATTCTTACTCTATGCTGAATCCCCTCACTGAACGGAGATCTCAATAGCTCTCTATTACTGACAGACTCAAGCTCCTCTTCTTGGGTTGCCCTGAAGAGCCTCTTATAACACTGTAGGAGCAACCTCCATGACTCGGACCCACATCTTGGAGATGTATTCTAGAGTTCCCTGGGCCTGTTAAGTACTATAGGGATCAGTTGTTCAGAACACTCTAGCAGCCTCTAAAATATGTTTCAAGCTTTACTGTCCTTAAAGCTTACGTAATCCATGTGTGTGTAAGGCCTGTGGTGGAAAAGTATGCTTAATAAAATTCTTTCCATAAGACAGCCCTCTTAATATACTATTCTGAAAGGTGTTAATGAGACCTATACAAGCTGTTGACAAACTCCCCCCCCCCCCCCGAAGTTTCAAAGAGAAGTCTGGTGTCCTCTCCTACATCCTCGGGAAGTCCTCCCTTTTTAACCCCTGATCTTATTGTCTGCAGAGAATTCTTGGCAAATAAAGGGAAAGGATTTATATCAAGGCACAATGGTGCAGTAATAGGTAGAGGATTATGTGATTTGTGAAATGTGTTTTGCTAATTTGGACTGATATTCAAGTTTGAAACTGTTGCAGGTGCCCTGTGTAATGACCAGTGGCAGTGACGTAAGTCATTGTTAAATTGGTAGAGAGGAGGATGGCTCCATGTCAGATAAGTCCTGAGATCCTCTGAGGGGTAGGGAATACCCATATTCTATAAAATGAGGCCCGTGCTGCCCATGCTTATCTGACCCCCATTTAGTTCAGTTGATTCTAACTAGTTTTTCACCCCGTTAAATGGATCTTTTGTGACTTAGAAGAGTGATTTTTCAGATCAGATCAATGCACCTGAGAAGTGTGGCCACTCTGCTTCTGTATGCAGCCATACATTTCTTCCAGTCAATGAGCTACACTGTAATACATTAAAAAAATACCACCACACTACAATTGTTATAAAGGGAAAGCAGCACAGAACCCCATCATGATTAGTGAATGAAGATGGTAGTTCTGAAGATCCAACTCGTATCAGCCACCTATATACCCTGTCCAGTAAAGATTTTAGAGAGAGGTTTCTCAGAAACTTTAGATAGATGTTCAAAGAAACCATGGAAAAGACAGCCAGCCAGTAAGACTTAAGAGGAGCTGAGAGTAGAAATGAGAAAGCTTCAAACAGAAATGACTGAACTGAAGAATCTTGGTGGGAGAAGTGAAAAACTTGAAGGCCTCACTAGCAGAGTGAACACCTGCAGAGGACAGAATTAGCGCGTGTAAAAATAAGCTGCATAACACCTCCACATAACAGCAGAAGATAGAAGCCTTAAAATAAATAGAATTTTGGGGCCAGAGAGATAGCATGGAGGTAAGGTGTTTGCCTTGCATGCAGAAGGTCAGTGGTTCGAATCCCGGCATCCCATGTGGTCCCCTGAGCCTGCCAGGAGCGATTTCTGAGCACAGAACCAGGAGTAACCCCTGATCATTGCCGGGTGTGACCCAAAAAATAAATAAATATAACTAAATAACTAAATAAATAGAAATTGAAAATATCCTCAAAATAAACAGACAACAATAGAACTTTGGGATAAATTCGACAGAAATAGCATAAGAGGGGCCAGCGGTATGGTGTTTGCCTTGCATGCATCAGGATGGTTGGTAGTTTAAATCCCTGCACCTCATATGACCCCCTATGCCTGCCAGGGGTGATTTCTGAGTGCAGAGCCAATAATAACCCCTGAGTGCCACCAGGTTTGACCAAAAAAAAAAAAGCAACAACATTAGAATCATTGTCCATCTAGATCAGGGGTCTTCAAACTACGGCCCGCGGGCCACATGCGTCCCGCAGAGGAGTCTGATCCGGCCCACCAGCAGTGAGTGCTGTTTGGTTGCCAAGATACCTGCCAGCATATACACTCAGTGTATATCCAAATATCAGGAACCATCACTCAAAATGGCAACCATCTTTGGTAGCACTTATGCCTGTGAACAGACTTTTTCAAGAATGAAACATCTGAAATCTCCAACCAGATCAAGATTAACTGATGCCCACTTACATCACTTGTTATGGCTGGCAGTGACAAATATGGAACCAGACATTGACCATCCCTTTAGCCAAAAGCAGGCTCACAGTTCCCATTGAAATATTGGTGCGTGATCTGTTTATTTATAAATGGTTTAAATTTTATTTATATAAGATATGTGCAGTGTGAGTAGGAATTAGTAGCTTATATAGTCCGGCCCTCCAGCTCTCTAAGGGACCGTAATCCGGCCCCCACTTTAAAAAGTTTGAAGACCCCTGATCTAGATAGTCAGGAAAAATAACCCTATGAAAGGGCTGACATCATACCACAGCAGGGAGGGCATTTGCCTTGCACAAGGTCGACCTGGATTCAATCTCCCACATACCATTTGGTCCCAGAGCCTGCCAGGAATGATTCCTGAGCACAGAGCCAGGAGTAACAACCCCTGAACATCACCAGGGGTCAAAAAAGAAAGCATTATGAAGAAGCAACAGTCAAAGACATCATTTCTAAAATAAAAAGTAAATGTTTAGAGAGAGGTGGATATTTTTTTCTGAAGCAAATGAACTGTCTCTCCTGTCTGCTCTAAGGTAGGTAGGCACCCCATTCATGAAAGTAAGAGTCAAGGAAGAAAAAAAAAAATATATATATATATATTATATATATATATATATGTAGTGTCAGCCTTCCAAGAGTTAAATAAATATGTTTTTTAAAATGAGAATCATCGTGAAATGCGTGTAACATAAAAGGCAAATGAAAAATACTTAAATGACAGGTGGCATCATTTGAAAAGGATGTGGGGGCTCATCCCAGAGTGTGATCATACACAGCTGCATTAATTTGCCTAATCACTGGATTGCTGTAACCAGTGCTATAAATAAACACACAGACTAATCTTTTGATTATCCTTTTGTGGCACATTTGCTTCTCCCTTTTTTCTTCACCATTTTCTTTCATTGTGATTAAGCCATATTTCTAAACTCTACAGCTCTCCAGATTTTTCTGTATAATGGTGAAACAACAAAAATTACTCTGGACAGTTCAATGAGGGAGAAATAGATCCAGAAAGTAAACAAAAAATACTCAGCTTTTAAAAACTCTGTTTTAAAGAGAAAGAAGGGAAAATATTGACAACTTAATGGTACAGTGCCCTTTATTTTTGAGAAAGGCAAAGAGTAAAATTATTTATAAAACCCAAGTAGATACATGGATGTGAGAAAACAGCCATTGGTGTTCAAAGTCAAGTTGGACATGCATGCTGGGGCAATATTTCCAGTGGAATTTGTGCTTGATGATTGGAATTCTGTCATCTTTCATTCATATTATTGAATGACTTCATTTTTGGTCTATTTATTAATAATATCTTTATTTAAACACCATGATTACACACATATTTGTAGTTTAGTTTCAGTCACAAAAAGGAACACCCCCCTTCATCAGTGTAGACTTCCCACCACCAATGCCCCTCATCTCCTTCCTCCCACATCACCTGCCTGTATTTGAGACAGGCATTCTACTTCGCTCACTCATTAACTTTATCATGATAGTTGTTAGTGTAGTTATTGCTCTAATTGCACTCACCACTCTTTGTGATAAGCTTCATATCCCGGGCTGGACCTTCCAGCCCTCATCTCTATTGTCTCTGGCTATTATTACAATAATGTCTTTTATTTTTCTTAAGTCCCATAAATGAGTGAAACTATTCTGTCTTTCTCCTCTGACCTATTTCACTCAGCATTATAGTTTCCATGTTCATCCATATGTAGTAAAATTTCATGACTTCATTTTTCCTGATGGCTGCATAGTATTCCATTGTGTATATGTACCACAGTTTCTTTGGCCATTCATCTGTTGTTGGGCATAAGAGTTGTTTCCAGATTCTGGCTATTGTAAATAGTGCTGCAATGAAAATAGGTGTGCAGAAAACCTTTTTGTATTGTGTTTTCTGTTCTTATGGAATATCTCTAGGAGTGGTATCTTTAGCTGGATCAGAAATCGCTCCTGACAGGCATATTGGACTGTATGGGATACCAGGATTCGAACCCCTACCACTGTGCTATCTCTCTGGCCCCGGGGTTTAGAACTTTTAAAGGCATAAACTCATCCAGTGGCATTAGTGATACAGTTAAATAAAATAACTGGACCTTTATAAAAATATTTTAATCTCTAGAGGGAAATTTACCCAAATTTGTGATCTATTTACTTAAAGCTATGAATCAGTTATGGAATGCCATAGTTCTTTAGCTTGTATGTATTACCCACAGAGCTAGTGAGTAGCAAAGACAAAGAAACTACATGAAGCCACAAACCCTATTCCTAAACCCTTGGATTAAATAATAGCTGGTTGGTTGGGTCAGAATGAATCACTTGTCTATAATGTGTATCATATTTTGAATAATTAATCATAAATATTATCATAAACATCATCATCATAAACACGACATAAATTTGTTGTTTCTTGGTGTTAATTCTCTAATATGGCATATGTTCTTATTTGTCACTAAGTTTTAAAATTTTTGTTCTTGATTTAAACTTATGTAAGTTAAAATAGTGAAATCCCTGGAAGTCTGAATTATCATCATTAGATGTAGCTACATATGCAAAACAAAAGCCCACTGTTCCTACCGCAGATAGTTAGAAGCTTCCAACTAGCATACACATGTGGTGCTTGCCACTGTCATGTAAAGCCTCACATACAACTGAAGGTTTTGTATTTTATATAACATCAAATCACATGATTTTACAAAGAAGAAATGAATGGAAGTTGAACTTAGGTAAAATGTTTTGAACATTTGCTGTGTGCCTATAACTGGTCTCAAGTTTTACTTTACCCTAAATCCTCGTAAAACATTTTTTGGTGTAATTCCTGTCTTGAATACAGGCAGGGGAGGAGGGTGAAGGGGCATTAATTGTGGGAAGGTTGCACTGGTAAAAGGGTTGTTCTTTTTGTGACTGAAACCAAGCTACAACTTGTTTGTTATCATGGTCCTTAAATATAGTATTTTTAATTCTGTTTAATAAGTAGAGTTATCTTCCTTTTATAGTACTAGAAATGGAGGCATGAAATTACTTTTTATAGATACCTTGTAGGCAGAAAATGGCATAGTTTGGATTCAAATCCAAGTCTAGTCTCCAGAACTCACATTCTTAATTACTAAATCTGCTCTTACCTATTTGGACTTCTGCAATGAGAGCAAGTGTACTTCTGTTTGGTCCACTTTTATTTTAGATACTTACAGTGACTGGATTGGGTTGATGTCAGCTTTTCTTGGGAGTATATATTGCTTTTTCCATTACTGAATTTTTCCACTCATGAAATAAATTATCTCAAATTAATGAGATGTCATTAATAGGTTTAATATGGCTTATATGTACTGATCATGGATCTGCCTATATCAATACTAGGTAAATACAGATATAGTGAAGTTATCAATACTCTTAAGATCTTTGGGGTTGGGCCCGGAGAGATAGCACAGCGACGTTTGCCTTGCAAGCAGCCGATCCAGGACCAAAGGTGGTTGGTTCGAATCCCGGTGTCCCATATGGTCCCCCGTGCCTGCCGGGAGCTATTTCTGAGCAAACAGCCAGGAGTAACCCCTGAGCACTGCCGGGTGTGGCCCAAAAACAAACACAAACAGACAAACAAACAAAAAAAGATCTTTGGGGTTAGAACTTTTTTTGGGGGGGTCACACCCAGCAGTACTTAGGGGTTACTCCTGGCTCTGAGCTCAGAAATCGCTCCTGACAGGCACAGGGGACCGTATGGGATACCAGGATTCGAACCCCTACCACTGTGCTTTCTCTCTGACCCCGGAGTTTAGAACTTTTAAAGGCATGAACTCATCCAGTGGCATTAGTATACAGTTAAATAAAATAACTGGACCTTTATAAATATATTTTAATCTCTAGAGGGAAATTTACCCAAATTTGTGATCTATTTACTTAAAGCTATGAATCAGTTATGGAATGCCATAGTTCTTTAGCTTGTATGTATTACCCACAGAGCTAGTGAGTAGCAAAGACAAAGAAACTATATGAAACCACAAACCCTATTCCTAAACCCTTGGATTAAATAATAGCTGCTTTTCCTTCAGGCTTCTTGGTTAGCATTACATCCCAGGAAAATATCTATAGGAGATAGCTTTTCTTTAAAATTATTCATTTGAATACTTATTTATATAAGAAATGCTTACATTTTCTATTAGATCTAACTGGTTTTATACATAGTCAGATAATAAATTAAACTACAGAGAAACACAAAGTAAATTTATTATAGTCAGCAATAAACATATGGAGTACTTTTATGTCACTTTAGATGCTTATAAAAATGGGATGATATAGAAGATAATGAAGATTTAAAATTAGAATAAATGGACCTTAAGATAGAGTAGGGATCAGGTTTCCTGATAATAGATTACAGACATTGAAGAAGATGACTCAGAGAAGAAACAGCTGGTGACAAGGAAACATAATTGAGACCAGAGATTTGAACACTTGAATTCTTGCTTCATTTGCAGAAATAGACTCAAGCGTGCACGTGTCCATAAGGTGTTACTGCCAGAAGTGACCTTTTGGAAAAGACAGAATATGTGTTAATTTAACATATTATTTCTGATATATATTATATATGCTATTGGATAGCACATAGAGGCCCTTCCTATTCCCACATAACCCATTGCCATGCATGTCTGCACGTATTCGTTCAGCAACCACTGTGTCACCTAGTGTATAACCCAGAAACTGTCCCACGTAGTCAGAATTTAGTGGACTAAAAGAAACTTGATTCTGCTCTTGTAGAAATTCACATGGTTTAAGGAATGCAGACTAAAAAGTTGTGGTCATATTAATATTTTTAGATAATGTGAACAGGGGTAGAGGGAAGACAACACTGGTGGTGGGAATCGCCCTGATTCAATGTCACTATGTACCTTAAATATTACTGTGAAAGATTTGTAACTCACTTTGGTTGCAATAAACCTTCTTTAAAAAAAAGGAAGAAAAAGAAGATGGGAGGCATCACTTTTCCCAACTTTAAATTGTATTACAAAGCAATAGTCATTAAAACACATGGTGCTAGAATAAAGACAGACTCAGATCAATGAAATAGACTTGAATATTCAGAGAATGACCACCAGACATATAAATCAGTCTTTGATAAAGGGTCAAGAAAAGCAAAATGGAACAAGGAAAACCTCTTGAACATGTGGTGTTGGGACAACTGGGGTCAGCCACATGCAAAATAAGAAATTCAGGCCTCCACCTAAAATCATGCACAAAGGTCAAATCAAAATGGATTATAGAGCTTGATATCAGACCTATAACTATAAGGTATTTAGAAGGAAATGTAAGCAAAACACTTGGTAACAATGAAACTGAAAGCATCTTCAAGGAGGAAACACTACTATCCAAACAAGTGGAAACAGAGATAAACGAATGGGACTACATTAAATTGAGAAGCTTTTGCACCTTAAAAGAAACAGTGACAAGGATACAAAGGCCACCCACAGAATGGGAGAAACTTTTCACCCAATACTCATCTGAAAACAGGTTAATATCTAAGATACACACAGTACTTGACAAGAAAAAAACATTTAACACCATCCAAAATTGGAGAGGAGAAATCAACAGACATTTCCTCAAAGAAGAAATATAGTGTCAAAAGGCACATGAAAAAAATGTTTCATATCAGTAATTATCAGAAGATGCAAATCAAAACAACATTGCGGTATCAACTCACACATTTAGACTGGTACACATCACAAAGAACAAGAACAACCAGTGCTGGCATAGATGCAGGGAGAAAGGTACTTTTATTCATTCTGGTAGGAAATCTGTCTGATTTATCCTTTCTGGAAAACAATATGGATATTCCTCAAAAATCTGTAAATTGAGCTTCCATATGATTCAACAATACCACATTAGGGATATATCCTAGGAACACAAAAACACAATACAAAAATGCTCTCTGCACTCCTATGTTCATTGCAGCACGATTTACAATAACCAGAATCTGGAAACAACCAGAGTGTCTGAAAATAGATGAGTGACTAAAGAAACTGGTACATCTACACAATGGAATACAATGCAGCTGTTAGGAAAAAATGAAGTCATGAAATTTTCCTCTACTTGGATGGACATGGATGGACATAGAGACTATGCTGAGTAAAGTAAGTCAGAGAGAGCTAGACATAGAATAGTCTCACTCATCTGTTGTAGCTAAGAAAAATAAAAGATAATATGGTATTAATACCCAGAGACAATAGAGATGAGATGTAAGACCAGCCCCTAGTACTACTACTCTAACAACTACCATGACAATGATAGTTAGAGAGAGAAATAGAATGCCTATCTCGAATACAGGCAGGGGTTGGAGGAAGAGGGAAATGGAGGACATTTCACTACATTAGTAGTGGGAAAGTTGCACTGGTGATGGGAGGTGTACATTTTAAAACTAAACCCAACTATGAACATGTTTGTAACCATGGTACTTAAATAAAGTTATTATTTTTAAAATGATTAGGGGGGGGAGAGATTTCAGAGACAAGCAGGGTTTCTATCCTGGGTTTGTTTGGGGTTGGTTGGTCTGTTCCCTTGTTTAAAGAACTGGCAGAGACTATCCACAGGTTAGCCCTCAGTTTTCTCTCTGCAATATGGGTCAACTAGTTTGCCTGTTAGATTAGCCTCTTCACTTTTTTTCTCATTTCCAAAATCAGACTGTCCAGAGTGTGCTTTGGGATTTCGTGACAATTCCCAATATGTAAGAGCAGTTGCAATACCAGCTCTCTTCTGCTGACACTGCAGATAAAAAGTAGGACCAAGACTATCCCATCTTAGTCAAGTGTGGTGTCTCTTCCCAGGAGACTATTTTAAATATTGTTATTAAAGATCATGAGTTCTTATTATTCTCTCCAGTATCGCGGGTTAGTGATACATGACTATGTGTCATCTCAATACAAACCCCCGAGTGAGGGGGTGGTTTCAGAAAAAAAAAAAAAAAAGGAAGTGAACTGTGTCTGGTTTCATTATGAGCTGAGGACTCAGATCATCAATGTCCCGCATGGCAGACACTATGCAGAGTAGAAACATGAAATTTATTTCATCATTAAACATCCTCTTATCTTAGATAGCTGTCAGTCAAGGAAATAAATAGTATTGTAAATATTTATTCCAAGTTTCCTCTTAGAATTGAGCAAGCAGGGTTCAACAAAACACATTAGCTCAGTGCATACTAGATATTATTTACCACTGGATTTTCACTTTAACTTCCCACTGCTGGGGTAGTCTGGTCTTAGGAGTGGCTCTCTTTTAATGTGCCTTTGCCACTCCAAGAATAAACATAAGAAACAATAAAAGAGAAACAATTTAAGAGTATTGACATTTAGCAATATAAATAAGTAGTAAGCCTCACAGTTGTATCAAAAAAATTAGCTTCATAAATGAGAACAGTGGTGAATCAAAGGGACTAAAAAGAAAATGGGGGAAGTAGACTCCTCTAAATCCATCCTGGTCACTATGTTTAGGGATCAGGACAAACCTACGTGAAATTGTGATCAGCATTATAGAACTAAGGGGCAATCATAGTTCTGCCCTGCTCCACCCTTTATTCAAGAGCATATTTGATGGCTGGCTTTGTGGTTGCCTCTTGGTGATTAAATGATTATTTTTAAATTTAGAATTTAAATTGGTTTCATAGAACAATAAGCAAATGAAATCAATTACTGTGATCATGAGAGAACTTGAAATCATATCTCAAGTAATATTTGGGACCAGAAAAATCCTTATTCTGCTGTCCTGAAAGACAGATCAATGTTGGGGCTGCAAGAAGGCATATTAGCCTCAGCAAGAGCTTTCAAACAATCTACCTGATAATGTCATGCATATATCTTTTATAATATTTAGTTTCATACATTTTCTACTATAATCCTATAAGTGGTAGGATTATCTAAAACAATCCCTATCTCCATATAGTTCTCCCACATGGACTTGACTGCTTAGAAGTAATAGCCATTCTTATTTGAAGTGTTTATCAGAATCATTTCTGGAGTAGAGGATTCTACTGAAAATGTCTATGATTCTGTGATGTTTATAGTTTACTTCATAGAAAATATTACATTTCATTTATTATTTACTTATTTAAAACTTAAAGCTGGGGCTGGAGTGATAGCACAGCAGGTAGGGTATTTACCTCACTTGTGGCCAACCTGGGTTTGATCCTCAGCATTCCATATGGTCCTTGAGCCTGAAGGAGTAATTTCTGAGTACAGAGCCAGGAGTAACCCCTGAACACCAGTGGGTGTGGCCCCCAAAATAACCCCTAATAATAATAATAATAAAAATGAAAGCTCTTATGATTAAATAAGAAGAGGTGGTCAAATAGATCAGAATGGAATAACTATGACAACCCCCCCAAGTATATGGTCAATTAATTTTTGACAAAGGAGTCGAGAACTTGAAATGGACTAAATTCAATCTCTTCAACAAGTGGTGTAGGTACAATTGGATAACCACGTGTAAGAAAATAAAGATTGACTCATATCTCACATCTTACACAAAAGTCAATTCATAGTGAATAAAGACCTTGATTTTAGATTTGAGTCCATAAAATTCATTGAGGAAAACATAGGCAGAACACTCCAAGACTTAGACTTCAAAGAAATCTTTGATGATAAGTTGCCAATAGCAAGGGTTATAGCATCAAATCTGAAGAAAGGGAACTACATCAGACTAAAAGTTTATGGAAAAAAAAAAACAAGATTAAAATGAGAAGAGAGATAACTGAATGGGAGAAAAAAATTTCACTCAACACATCAGATAAAGGTTTGATATCTAGGATATACAAAGTACTCACAAAGGTTAACCACTAAACCTAAAACTCCATAAAAAATGGGGAGAGGAAATGAACAGACCCTCTCTAAGGAAGACCAACAGATGAAGAATGTGTTTCTTCTCCTCATGCAACAGGCACAAGAAAAATGCTCATCATCACTTATTGGTGGAGAAATCCAAATCAAGACAATAATGAGATATCAGGGGGCCAGAGCGATAACACAACAGTAGGGCATTTGCCTTGCATGAGGCCAATCAGGGACAGACCTGGGTTAGATCCCTGGCAATCCCTATGGTCCCCCGAGCCTGCCAGATGCAATTTCTTAGTGCAGAGCCAGGAGTATTAGCACTTCCAGGTATGACCCCAAACTTAAAAAGAAAAATGATATACTATCTTATACCAGTGAGGTTGACACATACCAAAATACTGGGAACAATTTGTGTTGGCAGGGCTGTGATGAGAAAGGAAGTCTCATCCATTGCTGGTGGGAATGCTGCCTGGTCCAACCCCTGTGGAAAACAGTTTGGAGAGTTCTCAGTAAACCAAAAATAAATCTGCCATATGACCCAGCAACCCCACTTTTGATTCTCTATCTCCAGGACAGAAAAACAATCATCCAAAATGATGTATACACAGGGCTATTCATTGCAGCACTCAGTACAATAGCTAAAAATTGTAATAAACCTAGATGTCTAACAACAGGTGAGTGGATCGTGAGGATGTGTTTCATAAATACAATAAAATACTACATAGCTTTAAGGAATGATGCAATCATGCAGTTCACTGCAACATAGATGGAACTGGATGATATTATGTTAAAAGAAGTAAGTCAGAAGAAAGATAAATATAGAATGATATCACTTATATGTGCTATTTAGAATAACTGCATGAATGTAAATGAAGTGGTCTGAATGGGAGTTGTCTTGAACACCCTTGGAACCAATATATGGCGAGGAAAGAGACAAACTAGAGGAGGAAAAACAAATATGAAAGGGTGGAGGCCAGAGGCCAAGTGGTCTCAGGTGTTTCGGTGGAGTAAAAAGGACAGAATTAAATATATAAGTCAAAGTCAATAACAGTGGAATCAAGAGACCCAAACTCAGGGCCCGAGAGATAACATGAAGGTAAGGCATTTGCCTTGCATACAGGACGGGGGTTCGAATCCCGGCATCCCATTGGTTCCCTGTGCCTGCCAGGGGTGATCTCTGAGCGTAGAGCCAGGAGTAACCCCTGACCTCAGCCGCATGTGACCCAAAAACCAAAAAAAAAAAAAAAAGAGAGAGAGAGACCCAAACTTGTAACAATCTAAACTTAAAATGGGCCTGTTAATACTGGCAGGCTAGGAGATAGGACAATGAAGGACTTTGTAAGTCACAGTGGTTTTAATTAAATTAAATTGATTTTTTTTAAAAAGAGGAACAGTGGTTAACTTCCCCTCAACCATTAGTGTAATTGATGAAGTATGTAAATATGGCGTATTATTGCTATTCTTTAAAATATGAAGTTTTTTCTTGGCAGTCCTCATTTCATAGGTGAATACAGACAAAATCAATACGTCCGTCTTTTGTTTTCTTTTATTTTTTCTGAAGATGTAAAAATGGGAACAAGGATCTTTTAAAGACTGAAAATAGGGAATACCCAATCCTTCACTTTTCTTCTTGTTCACTTTGTAACTTTAGATTTGCCACCTTCATCCACTGATATAAAAGCTGAAAAACAGGAAACAACATCAGATAGTTTCAAATGACTTTGGGAAACTCCTGCCAGTGGGTGTGTTGCCTATGTGAGCCTTTAAAAATGAATCATATCAATGCATTTGATGTACAGCTACTTAATTGTTTCTTTCAGTTCAACTTGACATTCATTCAGAAATCCCACAGGGTTGATATTTTTCTTTGCTGACACTATTTTTGTTCTTTCTTGATGTGTCCAGCTGCTGCTAGTTGGTTCCCACCGGTATCATCCTGGTGTATTAGATGGAATGCATTACAGAGTATGTCTACTAAAAAAAAACTGCTGGGATGAAAGTAGATGCTGATAGTTGCACATTCAGATTTGTTATAGCAGTGCCCTGATCTGTTTGACAGGTAGAGCTGCTAGTAGGGAAAGGATTTGATTAACCTCTTTCAGCATCATCTCCCCACAACAATACTCTAGCGTGAGCACCCTGGTATGTTGAAATCACCTTGCAGCTGCTTCCAGTTCCTCACCCAGAGAACTATTGTCTGCTACACTGGGGTGTGTAATCCAGTATCCACTTTAGTCGTTAGTTCCTAGAAGGCCTCGCCCTGACATTAGCACTGTTTGAGTTAGGGGTCCACTAGAAGCTCATGTACTAATCTAAGTCTTCTAATTTTATAAGTACACAAACTGGTTGCAGAAAAATATTCTGCCCTTTGCCTTTCATCTAAACTGGTAAATTCAGAATTTGAGGTGAAAGAGAGAATATGCCCTTCTTTCCTACCCCTTCACCTCCTTTTTCCCAGCTCTGTCCTTTGCTCACAGATGCTTTATCTCATGCATATAGACACTCTCACAGAGACCCTTAAAGGCCATTGTGAGCTGGAACATCGTATTCTGATCATGGTAGTACCATAGTGACATTTCAGTTATGAATTTTTTCCACATTCAACCTTATTCCTACAAGCCCTGCTGCTTTACCTTCTTCAAGCTTCCACCTAAATTCAGACTTGAATTCAGAACTGCTCTTTTGTATTGGGGGATTTAGCCCAGCACACCAGAATTTGAATTCCAGCACTATATGCTGCACTGCCAAAGCAACCCTCATGGTGCCCTGTCCTGTGTGCAGCGTCACATCGTCTGGTCCAAACAGTGAACTGCCAGCCAGGACTCCTAAGCACTATTAGGGAGATCCCTTTAATCTCCCTCCAGATCTGCACTTTTTTTTTTAATAACTTGGTTGCTCAGCCCTTCCTTTTTCCATCCACAATAAGTGTTCTTCTTAATAAATATATGAGGAACA
Organism: Suncus etruscus; assembly: GCF_024139225.1. Classification (NCBI taxonomy): domain Eukaryota; kingdom Metazoa; phylum Chordata; class Mammalia; order Eulipotyphla; family Soricidae; genus Suncus; species Suncus etruscus. The sequence goes on along the minus strand of NC_064851.1, from coordinate 58,644,774 downwards.
AATTTTTTGAAATAGTGTCACGGGACTCCTGATAACTTAAGATTCTGAAATAAAAGGGTGTGTTTGATCCCCCTTTGCCACCTTATCCAACATTGACCAGGACATTTGACCCCTGGCTCTCTCTGTAGAAAAGGAAAATAAAGGTTTGTCATAACTTCAAGGAGATGTTTTTGGATTTTTGAATACATAAATGAAGAGTTATCAGGGTACTTCATCCAATCCCCTTTCAGTAATACTCCAAGAGTTTATTTTTAACATATTAAAAAATATGAGATTCAGATTTCCCAAGTTGACAGAAAGCCTGAAATCTGTTTCTAACAGATGTTCCCCCTGATCCCCCAAATGTAAACATGTTTGCAAGACGCTAGTGAGACAACCTGTTTACACAAGGAAGTACTTAAAAAAGCAAACAAAGAAGCATCACCCAGAGCAGTCATTGTGATCAAAGTGCCGTCAATTATTAGGGTGTAAAGGGAATGATGACTCAACCTAGCACCACTACGCGGTCTCCAGATTTCAGTTTCGTAATAGCTTCTTTTCAGGAATATTCTTCACACAAATCCGATTTTCTTTCTAAAATGTTTTTCGTTTGTTGTCAACCGAGACACCAGGATCTCTTTTTAAAAAAAAAAAAAAAAAAAAAAAAAAAAAATGACTTCGATACCCAGATTCTGTTTAGTCGATGTCCTGCAAACAGAAATGTTTTACCATCTGTGCTCCTGCTCCCAGAATCTTGGGTCCGACTGGTGGTGGGACAGGCCCCTCCTCGGGGCAGCACTGGGCTGTTTGCTTCTGCACGCCCCCCCCCCCCCAGTTAGTCAGACTCAGTACAAAAACTCTCAAGCTGCATGGTGGTAAAAAAATTACTTTCTGAATCAATCAAAGTGTGCTATTTTGACCCTTTCTCAGGCCTGGGTATTCTGGGCAAGTGCTGTTCAAATCAGTGACTCATGGATCAAAATGCAAAGCAAGTTGCTGAATGGTAGCTGGCTGGAAATCCATTTAAACCTCAAGCAAAATATAGTAAAAAAAAAATTTGGTTTTGGGTTTTTTTTTAATATGTAATATATAAAAATAGCCACCACTAGCCTGCAGAGGAATGTCTATTGGGATTCTGTCCTCTGTTAGGAAGGAGTAAGGAGGAGGCAGAACATCTCCTTTTAAAAATCATAGAGAATTCATGGGGCCGGGCGGTGGCGCTAAAGGTAAGGTGCGCCTGCCTTGCTTGCGCTAGCCTTGGACGGACCGCGGTTCGATCCCCCGGTGTCCCATATGGTCCCCCAAGCCAGGAGCAACTTCTGAGCGCATAGCCAGGAGTAACCCCTGAGCGTTACCGGGTGTGGCCCAAAAACCAAAAAAAAAAAAAAAAAAAAAAAAATCATAGAGAATTCCTTGAAGATGTGATTTTGCAATGAAATGAACTTCAAGTCTGTGTTGGGGGGATGGTGAGGCTGGCTACCAAGGCATGCTAATCCACTGATCCCCATATTTACAGACCTAAGGTATGGAAAAACAGCCCCCACTTGTCTGTCTTTATAGCAATACTTCCGAGGAAAGTCAGTTAAGAGTATTCTGAAGTTTCAGGAACTAACCTTGTTGCCTGTAAGAATAGGAACACCACCAAAATAGTGACCCAGAAGCAGGAGCCTCACCCCGTGACAAGGGAGGATGAAGGAGACATACGGGTTCCTGTTATTTGTAGGAAAGTTCAAGTTTAGTTCTGTGCTTTAGAAAACTTCACAATGCTCCAGACTCAAATTCACCCCAAAAGTCAATCAAAAAATTATTAAAACTAACAAATGAACATTCAGCCAGCTTGCAGACTAAATGGTCATTATCCAGAAATCAGTTGTATTTTCTTATACTAGCAGCAGAATTGAAAATGAAGTGAAGATAAAAATTCCATTTGCCACAGCACTGAAAAGAATAAAATCACCAGGACTGAGCTGAACTAAAAGAAATGTATGATTTGTATCATGAAAACTACATAACACCATGAGAGAAAGAAGCTCTAGGGAAAGGAGAAGACAGCATTTTCTATAAGTCTGAAGACTTGATATAGTGAAGATGGCAGCGGCACCCAGATATCATTCAGCAGCATCTCTGTCAGAATCCATGCTTGTTTTATTGTGAAACTTGATAGGCTAATTTTAAAAATTCATTTGTAATCGCAGGAGACTAGAAATAACCAAAATGTTGAAGGATGTTGGAGGAAAAGGAATTAAGTGTAAAATAGAGATTATTTTTATGTTTAAAAAAATAGGAAGTTTCATTTTTAAAACTATGAGTATGACAAAGGGCCAGCAAGGAAACAGTTGGCATGGTAGGGGAGGAGGATGGGAAAGAGAATATATCTAACCCCTGAAGGGCAGATCAGAACAAGCACACCAAGGACCAGTGACAATTGAGTGGCTCCAGAGGAGTGAAAGATGACTTGATGATGAGAGGCATGGTCCTGTTTACTAAGTTTAACCTGAAGCCAAACTCAGAGTCCTCTCATTTAGAGATGAAAAGAGTACCCAAGGAATTTGCTCTGGGACACTCCAAGAACCAGGATTCAAACAATGCCTGTGGACAAAGAGAGCCCTGTTGTAACAGGCATTATAAACTGTGGTCTGTGTATTCTTAGGGGGACTGCAGAAGCATCAAAGATTTCTTGAACCCCTGCTCTCTGAGAACAGGTTGTCCATCTGCACCTTCTTTTGCTCATCCAGTTATAAAAGGACTAAGAGAAGAAAAGGGTTCTCTTAACTGCCTGGCTCATTTGCTGGCTTTGTGGTAGATTGTGTGAAATGGTCTGGCACTCCCACTATTTGGAATAAAAATATAAATTCTTAGAGAATGATCTCACTGCCTACAGAGCTGTTTGATTCTGTCCTGGCATCTGATAGAACTTGTTAGGGGATTAGGTAAGACAGGATGTTAGTACATTTGAGGTCATTAAACCAAGAAGCGGGGTGGAGAGGAGATGAAATCCCTCTAAATATATTGTGGAGTTCAGCTAAATGCTGAATAGCTGAGAGGCTCCCTTTGTGCTCTGTGCCAGCATTTTTAAGCTCATCTTGAAAACTTATAGAAGTGGCTACGACAACTCCATCTAGACGTGATGCATTGGTAAACGTCTGTCTTTCCAAGAAAGCATATTTAATCTATCCTTTTATGGAGGATGTATAGAAGGTTGTGATGTCCTAGATTGCATAACAACTTTGTAAGCTGATACAACTAATGAGAAGCTAGAGAAACAACTGAAGCTACCTTTTCACCCACTGACCAGAGATTTCTTACTATTCCGGTTTCAAGGCTTAAGTAAATATCGAAGCATGTGACAGAGAACCTAACATGAACGACAGGCTTTGTTAGCTGAAATGTAATTCCAAACATTTATTTCCTCTTTGCCTTTTCATTTTTTGCTCTGGAAACTGGAGAGATAGTACAGCAGGCAGTGTGCTTACCTAGCACATGACTAACCTGGTTTTAACCCACAGCACCACATGTGGTCCTCCCAAGCCCACCAGGCCTGATTCCTGAGCAGAGTAAACCCGAAACACTGCTGGATGAGGCACAAAAACGAAAACAAAAATTAAGGTTTCTTTTTTTTTAATGTGTTTTTGTATTTTATTTTGAATTTACTATTCAGCAAATACTTAACGTGGAGAGGGTGGATCATTAAAATGGTTACACAGTGAACATACTTAAACTCACTAAATTGTGAATACACTTAAAAGAGAGTAGGTAAGTTTTATCTTTTATATTTACTTAAATATTTCCACAATTTAGAAAATGCACAGGATAATACAAAGGGAAAAATCATTTGTCTTCTGAGATGGCACATTCAGAAATCTTTATATGTTGTGCTAAGTGCTTTCCTATATGTGATGTGAGTACCTAAGGAATAGACAAGAGCTGTGTATGATGAAAACCCTCACTGCTTAAAATCTTTTTATTAAGCCACTGTCACACAGTTATTCATCATTAAGTTTTAGGCATACAGTGTTACAGCACCAATCCCACCACCAGTGTCCATTTATCTCCCACCACCTCCAATCCCCAGCTTACCTCCTTGACAAGCTCGTTTTAAAGTTTGTTTGCTGCAGTTTGGCTCTCAAAAGTTCAGTATTATTGACTTTGTAGTTTGTATAATAGCACTCTTCTATATCCAATATGTCTGAGTTCTTTGATCCCAGTCCCAGTTACTTCCACCTCTTTTTCTTTCTCCCTATACTCTGGGGTTAAGAGTGATCTAGGAATCACTTTCGTACTTTTCATTCCATCATCCTATTATTCTACATACCATAAATTAGTGTGATTATCTGGTATTTGTCCTTCTGATTTATTCACTTACCACTTTACTCTGGTTCCATCCAAATTTCCATGAACTGCATGATGAAAGTACTTATTTAAGCACTGTAGGCAACTCTGCCCTTCCCTGGCTGTGGAACCTGGATATGTCTGTGAAACAGATATAAACCTTCACTGAATGGGGTGCTTCTTATTCTCCTTTCTATCCTCTTACCTCACTCTACATTTATTTTTCCCATAAATTGAATAAGGAAGTGAATTCTGTGATCTCCAAGATTCATTTCAGCATTAGTGATCCGTGGATTATGAAAACAGAAAATGTCTATAGGACCATATAAAAATTCATATGTACAGAGACATATGGTATTAGACAATCCCTAAAGGAAAAAAATTCTGAGATGTGATCAATAGAACTGAGAGGCAGGAGTGTATGGGTCAGTAGTGGAAGGATCTGGATGAGAACATTGGTGGAGAATTGGAATAGTGCTCTACAACTTTAAAATACTGACTTTTTAACTTTTGTAAACTAGTATACTCAACCTCAAATATTTAAATTTAAACTTTAGAAAATGCATATGGACAAATAAAGGCCCATGTGTGCTGCTGCTTCTGACCTTCTCTCCCTTCTGCCCCCTACTTTTTCTCTTTCTCATCTGCCATCTACCACCTGGGAGCCCAGTGATGTCGGGTGAGAATAGGGATTCGGCAAGTGGGCCCAAGAATGCCACTGGGTTGATAGGGACAGCAGGATTCAGGGCTATGGAACCACATGGTTCTGTGACCATGGCTAGATTCAGCACATTGATTTTTACACCAGACAGATGGTGACCAAAATGTGGAGACTGTAAATCCAGGCAGAGAAGCTGAATCTGTCTTCAATGGAAGAAATAGCCATTAATGGTGTCTATGTAGGGGGTGAAGAGGACTGGAGGAACATGACTACTGGAAGTGGGTTGAGGATGGAATAGGTGAAGGTGAACATTAATTAGGGTTCAAGTTGATAGCAGATGATATCCAGATGTAGTGAACCACACCATGAGCACATGATAGGCTGAGTCCTATGCATCCTCCTAGTAAATCACCCACTTGGGATGATCCAGTGGCCCCTTGATACCAGGAGGGAATCAAAAACAGAAAGACCAGTTAACTTGACAGTAGCACAAGCCAGGTGAAAAATAATGGAGATGTGAGAAGAGATGGAGAGGAGCAGATAGATTCTGATACAAGTGAAGAGTAGAATCAGTAGTACTTGTTGATAGATTGGATGTTATATGTGAAGTGAGAACAGAATAAAATATAAGGGCTGTATAGAGAATACAGTGGTTATAACGCTGCCTTGCATGCAGTGAACACCAAGCACCCTCAGGGTGATTCCTGAGCACAGAGCCTGGGCACAATCAGATGTGGTCTACACGTCAGAAAGGGAAGGAAAAGGATGGAACATCACCCTACTTGTTACTGTGGCCATTAGCTCCACATGGACTGCATTTGCCCTCATGTAGAGACATCTCAGCAGCATCTTGCCTTCCTGTGCAACCTGGAGGTAGAGAGGTACCTATTCAAGAAGCTGTTTAGGCATGAGCAACTCCCCAAAGAGGCGTAGAGCTTTGCCAGTTTCAATCCTAGGTGAAGCACAGAGCCAGTGCTTTCAACTGTAGGAAGGAAATGGAGAGCACTCAGGAGTCTGGCACAAGTGTTATAGTGAGGAGGAGTCAAGGCAGTTTGGATGCTCCTCTGACAGCTGCTCTTCTCCAGGTGGGTAGGCAGCCCCCTGTGTCTCTGCTACAACTGGAACTGGTTTCTGCAGTTTTTCCTGGTTGGTGTTGAGTGGAAGGACATGAAGTGAAGTTGCTTGAACCTTATATGCAAAATCAGAAATTGCTTTGAGGGGCCAGAACAATAGCACAGTGGTAGGACATTTGCCTTGCATGCGACCAACACAGATTTGAATCCTGGCATCCCATATGGTCCCCTGAGCCTGTCAGGAGTGACTTCTGAGTGCAGAGCCACGAATAACTGCCGAGCACCACCAGGTGTGACCCAAAAAACAAAAAAGAAAAAAAGTAAAAGAAAGAAGGAAGGAAGAGAGGGAGGGAGGGAGGAAGGAAAGAAGGAAGTAATTGCTTTGAATGTTTTCTGCTTGGATATTTTCAGAATATCTGCAGAGATTGGGATCCAGGGTGAGATAACTGATACAGTGTTTTCACACCAGGTAGAGAGGATTTCTATGCTTATAGTTTACCTTTAGAGAATAATATGCTTCATTTTTAATCGGATGCCTTTAGTGCTTTATTTTTAAAAAAAATATTTTAAGTATGTCATTAACACATATTTTGTATTCTTAATGTATTATTTCAATAAAATAAGTCAGCAAAAAGAAAGTCCTAAGGATGGTAAAATTTATATACAGTTTTACTATTTATCAGTAGTGTACATTTATGCCATGGTTACAAGAAAATTGACATATATATTTACCTATCTATATGTTCAAAGTGTTGTGTTGTAGAGAATACTGCATCATAATCTTAGAATAAACTAATAAACCTGTTTCGTACACAGGTAATCAGGGCAAGAGAGACAATATCAGTTGTTAAGGCAACTGATACATGTCTGATCCATAACACCATATGTGATCCCCAGGGTTCCACCAGGAGTGATCCCTGAAGACCACCAGGTGTGGAACAAGGATGAATAAAAATGGAAGAACTAATTACTGTCAATCTTGCAACTGTGTCACTTTATTGAGACATCCTGCTAGTAGTACATGAGGAAAGGGTCATGGGATTTTAGAAATGATCTGTTTGATTTCCCCAAATTATTGTGGATAGAATTATTGCCTAGGAAAGGAGGAAGCCTTGAGAGTTTGGGTGGGCATGGACTCAGATGCCAGGGCATCCATTGATGGGCAGTGTGATGAAAGCCAGTCTCTCTACCTTCTGCACCATGGCTTTTTCCTACTGCACAAGGGCCAATATTTGCAGAGGTCCTTACATAAAACTTTCAAGTAGATGGAAATTCTTTTTACCTCTCTGTAGAAAAATGACAAGGAGTACCATTTGTATAACAGAGTCTTGAAAAACACCCTAATTGTTTTAGGTTATATTATTTTATTATTTTACATAAGCTAATATCTTTTATTATTTATGTATTTATTTTATAAACTGTTTAAGCCTCATGATTACAAGCATGATTGTAGTTGGGTTCCAGTCATAAATAGTACACCCCCCTTCACCAGTGCAACATTCCCACCACCAATGCCACCCTCCCTCCTTCTCAACCCCTACCTGTATTCGAGACAGGCATTCTATTTATTATTTTCAATTTTTGGTTTCTTTCTAAATTTATCTTTGGTAAAATCATCGGTGGTAAGTAGTTCTAATTACATGTTCATTCTGTGACACAAAATCTGAATTAAGTTCTCCACTGTCTTTAGGGAAATTTTACACTTTTAAAAGGTGAATTTTCTGGCTGTGGTTCTTCCCCTAGAGCAACATGATCTCGACATCTGAAATGCTTAAGTATATACTTTTAGAGACATTTCATCTTAATTCTGTTATCCATCCTGTATAAAATGGCTGCCTCTCCTTCCATGTTACAACCAAAAAAGTACATTTCCTTGAATCATCTTCCTACCTATGTCAGAACAAAACACCAAAGCCACAAGATCTATGATTCAAAGGTCTTTGAACATATAAGGGACTGTTTAAATTGTTTGCAATGTAGATTTTCAAAAATTTGTCTCTGTAGTTTCCCAAAAATTAACACCAATTTACTCCTTTCTTTTTAAAGCCCTTTTGGACATAAAATGGTATATGATTACTATATTTAGTGTTCCTGAAAATGAATAAGAACCCCAAAGCACTCACCGTTAGTATATTTATTACTAAAATTGTCACCACTTTGTCAGTAATATTTTTATGCAGCATGAGACCAGAGAACTTTTAAGACGACCATTTCTAGCAGAAGATGACCTCTTAGGTACAGTTTGTGTATGGAAAACTAAGCCTTGAGTCTTTCTGCCTACTATAATTTCTTTCTACTCTATCCAGGACAGAGGAAATTCATGGCAAGAAACAAGAGAAAGAAGGGGAGACAGAGAAAAGAAAAATGAATATAAATTTGAGTGAAGGATTGGATAAGTCATTTAGAAATTTAGATGGATCAGTGTCCATTAAGATGCTAACAAAATCAGGTAGATTTGTTTGAGGAATCTTTCCATTGATAACACAGTGGAGGGAACTAACTTTAAAACACCTCACATAGGGACAGGAGCTACAGTACAAAGATTAAGGCATTTACCTAACATGTAATTATGACCAGCCACAGCCTTGGTTCAGATCCTCTATGTGTTCGCTGAGCACAGTCAAGAATAATCCCTGAGCACGAAGACAACTAAATGTGCCCTAACCACCTCACTACCTCCCAACATATTAAGACAAAACTTTTTTAATTAAAAAAAACCCTTATCATATAGAGCTTAATGTCTCTATCCTTTCAATTTAGACAAACCAAGTTTTATATTCAAACAAAAGCAGGTACCAGTTAAGAGTATTTTTATTTTCTTTGCATCATTATTAATTTCAATAAGATAGGAAGAAGTGAGTAAACTAGGATTTTCTCCTAGTTTCTTGACAACTGAAGAGCATTGGAAGCAACATTGGAAAAGCATTCATCAAACTACTTTTCTATTTCTTAGAAATTACATTATCGGCATTAGATTTGTGATGCGGATAAAAATACCTATACTTGTAATTTCCTGGGGGAAAGCAGGTAAGTGTTTGTTCATCAAATCCCATTAAAGTCAGTAGGACAATCTTAGCTGAGAGCTGAGTTATAGGAATAAAGAATGCAATAAGAATACCTTACTTATATCAGAAATACCTTAGAAAAACTGCTAATTGCCCACTGCTTGAAGCTGGAGACCCACTTGTACTTTTATGACTGTTCCTGTAATTAAATACCATTTACTTTTTTTCTTAGCTTAAGAATTTGAGTCCCACTGACATTCTCATTTAAGTAAATTTAAGTTTGGGCAAGAGAGGATTACTTACAGATAATTTCTCATATCTGGGATATGCTACTTGTGTCATGTGCAGTAACGATTTAGATAGCTTTTTTTTTTTTCAAACTTTCCCCCGGCTTCTTTAACAGTAAATATGAAGAAATGAAAAGGCAGTTCTTTCATGCTTAGTGTAGCATTACCATATCTCTTCACCCACCTTTTCCTAAGAGCAGTCTGGTGAGCCACTTCAAGGTTGTGTTGGGTCTTCAGAACTTGATCGAGCTAAGAAAAGCCTTGAGAGGAGAAAGAGTTCCTGGCTGTCAGATACACCTTGTTTTCAGGCCTAGATGGTGTCCAACACCTAGGAGGACATCAGTAAATAAATTTTTGTTGAATTGAATGCATTAGTTTTGTCTTGTGGGCTCTGGCATCTGAAACACATTCATGAAAAGTAGGGCTTATGGACAATGGTGGAGGGAATTGGCACTTCAGTGGTGAGATGGTACATTATACCAGTAAAATGTAAAACACTTATACACTTGTAAACCAGTGTTACCTCAGTTTTAAGACAAAACAAGTAAACAAAAACCTAATAAATGAGGCTGTCTCGAACTGTATCGTCTAATAAAGTATTTGCTCATCACACGTGGCTGTTCAATTTCATTTAAATTTATGTAAATGAAAACTTCAGTTCCTCAAGATGTATTAAGTGCTCAAGGGCTACATGTGGCTGGTAGCTACCATATTAGAAGTGCAGATATTGAATATTTTCATCATTTGTAGTTATAGAATATCATTAAACTCCATTTCTGTCTTTTTGAATATCATTAACCTCCATTTCCATCTTTTTGTCTTGTTTTGAGTTATACCCATCAATAGTTGCTCCATAGTTTGTGCTTGGGAATCACTCCTGACAGGCACACAGTGTGTCAGGGACTGAACCTGGGTCTGCCACAAACAAGGCAAGTGCTCTATCCACTGTACTATTGCTCTGAATCTGAATAGCCTCAATCCTTTTAAAGTGAAACATTGAAGTAACTATAAAGTCTACTTAAAACGCATGAAGTGGTCCCTTTAACAGCTCTTTACAATATTTTAGGGACGCCATCTAGAAAGGTGGGTGAAAAGCCAAGACAACATTGCAAGAGTAGAATATGCAGCATATGTCTTGCATGTGCAAGGACCCACATTAGATTTTGACACCATGGATCCCATTCACCCCAACACTTTGGAAGCCTTTTGAGCACAACTAGGATACACTGAAGGCCCTAGCACTATAAATTCCAAGCAGCATTCTATCCAGAGCCTGAATATTGAATCATGGAGACCTGTTTGTTAAGCAACCCACCCAGAGTGGCCCCAGAACCAGGGAAGGAAAGATGAGGAAAAAGCAGGTTGGGTATATCAGGTAAAAAGGACCCAATGTAAGAACATTGGAATCTGCTGGTGTACTGACTGCTGATTTATAGCATCATATCTATTTGCTTATTTAACATTAGACTGTAATGTTACTTTAGTCAAATAAATTAAGGAAAGAAAGGCAAGTGGCCCACAGAGGTGCCTATCTCTATAATTCCTAGGTAGACTGCAGTGGGGCTGCAAAAAAGACAGGCATTCTGGGGTACACACTTAACCTACTAATATCAATATATAGAAGGGTGAAGTATCTGTGCTATTCTTATAAGCACCTCAACTAATTTCCTATGCCTCAGAAGTACTGGCTAGGATCACCCCAACTTTTGCCCAGAAAATGAGTTCAGTTATATCTAACCTATCACCATAGGGTAGGAGACTCCTCATACTCAGCCCCAAACTGTAGGGCATACTTTGGAAACTCTAGAACTGGGGTTGCCCTCTTGGCTTATGGTAGTATGGTCCCCAGGAGGGATGGTGCTTCTTCAGAGACTTTTCTTTACTGCCTCATCACTGTCATGGCCAACTCCAGATTATAGAGTCATCGGCCTCAAAAAAAAAAAAAAAAAAAAAAAACTAAAAATATCTCATTCCATGCCCTCCCTTTGCTGAAGAAATCAAGTTCAAAGACTCACTGTGCTTAGTTTGTGGCCAACTGGAAGATCAGTCTCAATTATTCTAGCATTTTTCTGACTATAAAAGATGCTGTTTGCTGCTATGTGGATAGATCTGGAAAAGTATCTTGCTGGGTGAAGCTAGTGAGGAGAGGGACAAAATGATCTCTCTCATATACAAGATACAAAGAAGTGCAGTAAAGCAGCAACAAATGGTTAAAGATAACAACAGCCTGAGAACTGGTTGGAGAATTGAGCTGACCATGTTTGAAAATGAGGAGCAAGGTGGGGAGGTGCACTCTAGTGAAGTGTTGTCAGAACATTGTATGCATGAAATCCTATCAGTAACAGTATTGTAGGTCAGGTGTATAAAATAGAATTATTTAAAAAGACTGCATATTTCCTAACCATGGTGCTTTGGGGGTGAGGGGATATGTTTCAATCTTCCTGATTTCAATTTTCTTAACTGAAATGGGGAATTATTTGTGTCTTACAGTTATTATGTAATTGAATGGTGATACAATACTTAACTGTATGTCTTATAATTTGTAAAAAAATTCTCATATACATTCTCATTGAATCCTCACAAGAACTTATGAAAGGTATCTTAACTCAGAAATAGTGAAGGCACCTATATTTATTGCTGCACTATTTACAATAGCCAGACTCTGGAAACAACCAAGATGCCCTTCAACAGATGAATGAAAGAAACTGTGGTACATATACACAATCGAATATTATGTAGCTGTCAGGAGAGATGAAGTCATGAAATTTTCCTATACATGGATGTACATGGAATCCATTATGCTAAGTGAAATAAGTCAGAGGGAGAGATAGATGCAGAATAGTCTCCCTCATCTATGGGTTTTAAGAAAAATAAATGACATTTTTGCAATAATCCTCAGAGTCAGAGAGGAGGGCTAGAAGGTCCAGCTCACAACATGAAGCTCACCACAAAAAGTGGTGAGTGCAGTTAGAGAAATAACTACACCGAGAACTATCATAACAATGTGAATGAATAAGGGAAATAGAAAGCCTGTCTGGAGTACAGGTGGGGTGAAGTGGGGAGGAGGAGATTTGGGACATTGGTGATGGGAATGTTGCACTAGTAAAGGGGGGGTGTTATTTACATGACTGTAAACCAACAACAATCATATTTGTAATCAAGATGTTTAAATAAAGATATTAAATAAAAAAAGAAATAATGAAGGATCTGTTTAAAGTCTAAGTCTCTTAATAAGGCTTGAGAAACTATGAACGTTTTTGTAAATATGAAATAATGTAACTACATGGCATTACTAGTTTCTAACTTGCAGTATTTTACAGTAAATTTAATGAGATTGTAAGTGGATAACTTTGTTCAAGTGATGTTGGGTTGTTGGTTTTTTTTTTTTTCCACTTTGATAATGTGCCAATTGCACAGACTTTAGTTCGGCATTAAAACAGAAGTCGGCTGCTTCGAAGTATATTTTTAAAATGAGAGAATCCAAATTTGTAATTAGCTTCAGAAATGCTAGTTGTGCAGTTTGAGTATCTAAAGAACTTCTGGTAATTATTTCTGCTGTTAGGGTGGGTTGATTTTTTTTTATCTTTAAGCATTTAGGCCCATTGGAGGAGGGAGTATATTTTTGAACATTCATTTCCTCTATTACCACTTTATTTTTCACACCATGTACTCCTGGTATACATACAAAATTAACTATATTTGATAGTGTTAAAGAAAAAATCAAAACTCATATGTAGGATGTAAGAGAAATAAAAGATAGCATGGCAATAATATCCAGAGACAATAGAGATGAATACTGGGAGGGCCAGCTCATGAGCTGGGAGGACCAGCTCATTGCCACAATGAGCAGTGAGTGCAAATAGAGCACTAACCAGAATTACTATTTGACAATGATAGTGTGGGAGAGAGACAGAATGCCTGTCTGAGAGACAGTCGAGGGTTTGGGGTGGGCAAAGGAAATGGGAGGACATTGGTGGTGAGAAAACACACTGGTGAAGGGTGGTGTACATTATATGACTGAAATCCAAGTATGAACATTTTTGTAACCACATTGTTTAAATGAAGAAATAAAAAATGAAAAATAATAAATTCTGCCCAGTTGACACATGATTATCAGGGAACTGCTATTTGTTTAAATTGGAATAATATTGATTAACAAAACTGCTTATATTCTAAGGATACAATCACACCTGTTCAAAATATGCCATCATATCACTCTCACCCCAAAGTACCTATATCTCTCCACCTCAGTCCATTAAACTCTTCATGCTGTGATCCGTTTTCCTCCCTCGCTATCTGGTAACCTCAGTTCTGGGACAGAAACCAAAAGATTTTTGTTTGACTTTGTTCCTTTGCTTTGCTTCTCTTTTCTCACACAAGAATTAAGTCATTGTCTTGGGTTTTCTTTTTGTGACTTATTTTGCTTAAAAATGACCCCTTCCTGTTTTGTCTATCTTGTAGCAAAAGGTAAAATTCCATCTTTTCTTATAGTTGAATGGTATTCACTTGTATATATACCCCATATCTTCTTTATGCATTCATGCATATTAGACTGTATGTTGTAAATATGTGCTGCAAAGACTATATGTACACTATAAGTGTAAATGTATCTTTTCAGATTAGTGTTTTTCTATCCTATGGGTAGATAGGAGTAGAACTGCTGAATCACACAGTCGATCTTTTATTTATTTTTTCAGATCTTTATATTGTTTTCCTATAAGGGCTAGACCATTTTACATTCTCACTAATGGTGAATCAAGATTCCTTTTAATGTAAACATTAACACATTCCATCTTTTTCTGATAATTCTCATATCAATCAGAGGTTCCAAACATATTGAGCCTTCTGCCCATTTTCAAAAAAAACATCTTTCTACAACCATGCCTAGAAATTTCTTTTTTAAGCAAATAAGCAGACAGTCCTCCAGTTGCCCAAATCTGCTTCCACTCCCTGAACGTTCTATTCTCACAGGTTTAGGTGATACGTCATTGTCATTTTGATTTGCATTTTCCTGATAATATGTAATAATGAGCATTTTAATGCATATTGTACATCTCTCTGCCTCCTTCGAAGTGTCAGTTCAACTCTTCTCATTTTTGATGGGATTGTTGTCTTGTTGACTTTGGTATGTCTCTTACCTATCTTGGATATTTGCTCTTGTCATATATCTGGTGTACAAATATTTTCTCCCATTCAGTGAGATGCCTGAATGGTTCATGATAGTTTCCTTCTCCATGCAAATGCTTTTTAGTTTGATCAGTCCTACTTAGTTTTTATTTTGTTTCTTTGTCTGTTGGTGAGACTGCTATTTTAATTATGGAGAAGCTACTTCGAAGGAAATGATCCATTTTTGATACAGCTTTTGTCTAATATCAGTTATTATAAAATTATTTCTTAAGTTGAATCAAAACTGTGAGAAAGATCAATTTAACTTAGCCTTCAAAAAATTAAATTTCTTGCTTTTTATCTCACTCTCTTGAACATCAGTCATTTTATCTTCTATGTTGTACTGCACTATGCTTCACTTGAGTTGATAAGGGAAAGAATGTTGTTGTATTTCATATAACAAAGAAATATATCTTTAATATTTTAATTATTTAGTATGCGTTCCCTACTCCAATTATCCCATAAGGTTAAATACCTCTAAAGAGAATGGAAAAAATTATCAGAGAATTAAAGATACCCATGGAATGGACTTGGAATTGCAGAACTTGATTTTGTGGGCCTTATTATAGATAGCACTGCTCATTTGTAGTTCTTCTTTGGAAGAATCTATTTTTTTACATTTTTTTATTGAAACCAATGTTAATTACAAATATTTCCCAGTTGTATTTAAGGTACATAGTGACAGTAAATTAGGACAATTCCCACCACCAATGTTGACCTCCCTCCGCCATTATTCCCAGCATGCATCCCATCCCATACCACCACCTTCACCCTTTGCCCCCTGGATGCTAGTGTAACAGGGTCCCTTTTGTGTATAGCTTGTTTTAGTTTGGGTCTCTAAATTCTATTGTCATTGACTTTGGGTTGAGCATTTAGGTATGACCAATTTTTATTTTCACTCAAAGAATGCATATTTTAAAGTATATATTTTATATGTGTCTTCTTATAGTCTCTGTGTATCGTCTCTGTATTTTGTGTTAAATAACAGACTCAGCTTTCTATAAGATTTTAAAAGATGTAGCCTCCCTCCTGTGAATGTGAAATCTACAAAGTGTATACTGTTATCTAGAATCTTCTTGAGTTTTCTTTCTGCCATTTCCCTGCCTCATGTATATACTAGAGATGGCACTGGCAGGAGAAAAAAGGCAAAAACACATAACATGAAAAGCTAACCTTAGAGTTGGGATGATAAGGAAACAACAGCTTGGTCTTTGGGTCTTGAAAGTCTAAACTTCTACTTTCCTCCAGACTTCTTGGGAATGAAGAGGTTGATGGGTAAATGCAGTCACCAGGGTTTATGTCAGCATGTCATCATTAAAAGAGACACCACTTTCTGGGCACCAGAGAACTGACCCATTTCATAGCCCATCAGATTCACTATAATCGTCCCATTTTATTCTAATGCCAGCTAAGGTACAGAAAAATAACCAAGAAAATAGAATCTCAAAAGGTAGAGAGTACAGTGACAAATAACTGACCTGGGTTCAATTCCTCCCATTGCCAGGAATGATCCCTGAGCTTAGAGCCAGGAGTAAGCTCTTAGCACTACTAGATGTGGCCTGATAGAGAGACAGAGAGAACTTTAGAGACCAGGGGACCAAGGAGTTCAGGGGTCAGGAGTATAGGAAACACAAATGCTTGGACCCAGTATGTCATGAACTCCTGAGCATTGCCAGATACAGTTCTGTTAACCCCAGGATCAAGTGGCCTACGCAGCAATTGAGGACCCCCATGGACAAAGGGTAAAAGTCCTGCCCAGGTAATGGACACTGGATAGTAAACTTACATGAACTTAATTTTCTCAGTGAAAAACTGTGAGCTGCCTTCTTTTATTTTTGTGTTGTTTTAATTTATTTCCCTTGCCTTTCTGTTGTTGCCATTGGTGTGATGACTGTATATTGCATGCTTGATTGGGTTTGGTGCTTGAAAGGGGTCACTGTATTGTGATGCTTGAGAACAGTAATCACACTCTCTGGGGTTTGCACATCTGGCCTCAGTGCTCACACCTTCCCATTATGCTTCTCAGATGTACTTGGTGGTGTGCACTGGAGATCACACACCAGAAATTCACACTGCCAGGAATTCCATATAGCAGAGTAGCCTTTTTTATCTTGCTGCTTTGGGTATTCTGTCCCTATCTGTGGGATTGGTTATTGTGACTAGGATGTGTTTTGGGGTGCTTTTCTTCGGGTCTCTTTCAGCTGGTCCTCTTCGGGTATGCAGGATTTGGTTGCATGCAGTCTTTAACTCTGGGAGTTTCTCAGCAGTGATGTCCTTGACTGTTGATTCTTCCTGGGGATTTTCTTCCTGGGTCTCTGGACTCCAATGATTCTTATGTTGTTTTTGTTGAGTTTATCAAGGATTTCTATTTTGTCTGTTCACATCTTTGAGGATTATTTTACATTGTCTAATTTTTTGCTTTAAGGCTCTTTTCCAATTTCTTCTGATGTCTGGAGTTGTTAGGCATCTCATCTTCCAGCTCACTGATTCAGTCCTCAGCTTCTGTTACTCTGTTGGAGAAGATTTCCAGTAAGGTTTCCATTTTACCTACCAAATCTTTCAATCCTGTTACTTCAGTTTGGAGTTTTCTTATTTTTGTCTTCATATCCTCTTGATTCTTACTTACAGTTCGGTCAGCTTGATCCATGCTTTCTTTGAGTTCTATGAACATTCTCCATAGTTTTCTCTAAACTCTTTAGCTGAAAGGCTAAATAGATGGTTGGCACTTTTTGGGTCATCAGAGCTGCCATCTTTATTATCTATGCACTGTGTTGGCCTGTGTTGTTTCCCCATTGTCACAATTATGGTGTGATGTTTTCTGTTGTTGTACTTGGGTTCATTGATTAGGAGAAGTGCTTGGCCATGGAGCAAAGCAAACTAACCAAGTTTCTCTAGCTCCACCCTTAGTGAGCATGGCCAGCTCACCTCCATTGATGTAGTTTTCCCATAGGCACTTCTGGGTGGGGTTGGTCCAGCACTGGCAGCCACAGGTCTTGGACTATAGCTATGTTGAAAAGCATGCAGCTAGGATCCACACTGAATGATTTAAAAAGCAGAAAAGTAGGTGCCAGAGCGGTAGCACAGCAAGGCATTTGCTTTGCATGCGCTAACCTAGGACAAACCACAGTTTGATCCCATTTCATGGTCCCCCAAGCCAGGAGCAATTTCTGAGCACATAGCCGGGAGTAACCCCTGAGTGTTACCAGGTATGGCCCCCAAAAAAAAAAAACCAAAAAAATAAATAAATAAATAAAAACAAAAAGCATAAAGTATAGAAACTGGAGGCATGTTTTTGTAGAGAATTTTCAATAGCTTGAAGGATATTCACATCCATATAACATTGGATGAAAAGGCAGAAATTAAATGGGATAGTTTTTATATTTGAAAAATATGGGTCCAGAGAAATAGAACTGCGGTGTTTGCCTTGCAAGTAGCCAATCCAGGACCTAAGGTGGTTGGTTCGAATCCCGGTGTCCCATATGGTCCCCCGTGCCTGCCAGGAGCTATTTCTGAGCAGACAGCCAGGAGTAACCCCTGAGTACTGCCGGGTATGGTCCAAAAACCAAAAAAAAAAAAAAATGCTGTCCACAATTATTGAACCCAGTTCTGAATCCAAAAGATTTCAAAATCAAAAGGATATTTTGATCATTTTAGATAGATAAATATGACACAGATTAATATACTTTTGTTTTATCTGACTAACACAAATCCACATCAATTAGCCATGGATGGTGGGCAAAAACAAAAAAAGTTGCCATGGATATTGATTGTTTAACTTTTCTTTTTTTAGTATATAGGCCACACCTGATGGTGCTAAGGGTTCTCTCTTGGCTCTGTGCTTAAGGATCATTCTGGGCTGAGCTCAGATGGACCATATGGGGTTCCCAGAATCAAATGTTGGTCAGCCACATGCAAGTCAAGCACTTTAGCTGTAACCCTACAATGAAAATATTTAAAGTTTAATTATGGGGTATTTTAGATAGGGTGATAGGTAATAAATTATCCTGTATCAATTTAGTAACAGAACTAGATATTAATTTGAAAACAAACACGCATGTGGCATAGAAAAATGTTTTTATTGCATTAGCAATTTTGAATTTTTCATTTAGTTCATGTATCAACTTCTTCCAGCCACATGCCTTTTATTTGTTTTGAGGCCACACCCGGTGATGCTCAGGACATATTCCTGGTCCTGTGCTCAGGAATTACTTTTTCTTAATGCTCTGTGCTTATTAAGAGGCCTATGGAGTGCCGGATTAAACCCAGGTCAGCTGTATGCAAAGTAAGAGCCCTACTCACTGTACTCTCTTCTGCCTTCCTACATATCATTTAAATGAACATATTCTAATGAAAGAGAACGAAGACACAGAGAGATAGTTGCAGGGATTTGGCCATATTCTTGGCATGCAGCTTACCCTGCTGGGTCTAGCAGTGTGTTGCCTGAGTAGCTTTATATCCATTGCCAGCTGTGCCAGTTATCACCAGGAAAGACTCCTGAATCCCCCCCCCAAATAGCTTGCAAAACCTCCTCCCAAAAAATTGTTGAAATATTGAAAAAGTGGAGAGTATGTAGGTCTCTCTTTGTGTTGTAAGAGGGCACCCAAAGGGTGCTCACATAAGGAAGACTTCCCAGAACAGGATATTCTTCTGGGCTAAGCAAGGGCCACTGATCCCATGGGCTATTCGGCCATGCTTCATTCATGTGCCAGCCACCAGGCACATCGCAGAGGCACTGGAAGAGTTCAACAGGGTTATCAACACAGGGACAAACATAACCCAAAGCAGGGGCCAAAGGAAACATTCCCCTGCAAACTTTGCTCAATTAATGGACAACTGTTTCTCCCCATTAGGTGGCTGCCACTGACCTGCTGTGAGGTTGTCCTACAGAGCTTTGGGGTCCATGTCTGAATGGATTGCTGTGGCCTTCTCAGCTCTCCCTTCGCCCAGTGCCCTGCATCCTAATACTCAAAGACAGAACAGGACTTGGAAAAATTACATGTAAGTTTGCTTAGACTCTTCTCAAATCTCACAACAAGAGTTTTCTTAGATAATAAAATTGCACATGGCTTGCTTTTGTTTTGTTTTGTTTGGGGGCCACATCTGATAGTGTTCCAGGCTTACTACTGGCTCGTGGCTTTGCGACAACTTCTGGTGATGCCAGGGATATAAAGGTATCTAACTGGAGTCAGCTGTGTAAAAGCAAGTACCTTAACCTCTATACTGTTTTTCCAGTCCTGGCATCTCTACTTTTTTGAGTATTTTTTTCTTTAAACATCATGATTACAAGGTTGTTCATACTACAGTTTTATTTTCACAGGTAAGGATTGAGTTACAGTCATAAAGTGTTTAACAACATTCACCAGTGCTCATTTCCTGCCACTAGTGTCTACAGTTTCCTTCTCACCTTCCTTCATGTCCTCTTACCTCCCTTCTACCTTTCTCCATCTGCCTCTGGAGCAGGCATTCTCCCTCTTCTTTCTCCCCTCTCTTCTTTTTCTTCTCTCTCCCCTCTTCTCTCCTCTTTCCTCTCTCCTTCCTATCTTCCCTTTCTCTTCTTTCTCCCCTCTCTCCCTTATCTCTCTTCTCTCTTCTCTCTCACATCTTTTAACAAAATTTTTGGGATATCTATAACAGAGGATGGGAACCAGGGTTAAAATCTGCATATTGGAGGCTCCTTAATTCAGTGGTTCTTCACATGCCCTTTCATCAGAATCACCTCCATGGCTTATTATTATATTAGAGCTTTCTATGCCCCCTGCCCTGAATTTCTGATTCAGTAGAATGTGCCTCTCAAACAAATCTCCAGATATTGACAATGAAGGGACTCCCCCCCCCCCTTGAGAATCACTTCTCTAACTCAAATGTGACTAAAAGGACATGATAAAAGTAGAACAGGGCATTAAAGTTTTGGTATTCAGTTCCACTACACTAAGATATTTAGTGCTTTACTTACTATATTGACTCCTCAGAAACAAGAATTCTTTTGTTTATTGGAGTGGTTTTTTTTAAGGGGACCACACCAAAGATGCTCAGGGTTGACTCCTGTCTCTGTGCTCAGGGATCACTCCTGGTCAAACTTAGGAGGCTATGTGGGGTGCCAGGGATCAAACTTGGGTCAGTTTTTGATTGCCAAAATCATTCCCTACCTCCTCTACTATCTCTCTGACCCCTCAGAAGAGAGGATTTTAAGATACGGTCAGCATGGTCACATTCTATAGTTCAGCCAAGTCGAAAGAAAAGATGTGTATTCTTTGCCAGCTCTGGTAGTCCAGAGTACCAGTCATTCTTTGACCTGGTTTCTTTTTTTTAGCAGAGTGACTAGTAGTGCTCTTCTCAGGCCCAAGTGACAACTACAGCCCCACAGATGTGCTCCTTCTCTGCCTGTAATTACACTCAAAAGGGAAGATCTTTGTTCCCCGGGGCTGGGAAATACATAGTTCCCTTTCAAAGTGAATCACCCTCCTATTATCCCTCCCGTCATACTCTTACATGGGACTTGATGCCAAATCTCTTGTGAAAAGGAGATGTACCTCTGAGAAAGAATCCAAGCCAGCAAGTCTAGGTTTGTGTTGAGTTTGACATTCCACAACTGACAGGATGGTGAGGATTAGCATGACATTGTTACCTTTAGAACCAACCATTCACCTCTCTGCTAAGCACAGGAACAATGTGTTTTTTGTTAGTAGGAAAATGTAAAAGAGTTTACTTAACCAAAGCACCCTTGGAAATCTGGGAGTGTATAAAGAAGTACATACGTGCATGAGAATATATGTGTGCATGTTCACATATTCCTGAGCTTTCCTGTTGGAGTTTTAGAGGTTTTTTCCTTTTGTTTTTATCAAATATCTGTGTGTCGTAGTATGAATGAAAATATGAGTTATTTGAGAAATTTCTGTACATTTAAAATCTGTGCATATACTCTGATATACAGCATTTCACTTGAATATGTAAATGTTATTCAGTGTGGCACATATGACTAAGAGTCCTTTAATTATAGTTCTCGGAGGTTAGGAATAATCACAGGTAATAAAGAAGTTCCCAAACAAATACATATTGAAGGAACATATCTACTTAACAAAGACAAAAATCCTGGAGGTAGCTTTATGTACACATGCTTCAAAGAAATAAGGACAAAAAAATAAGAAATATCATAGAACTGATAGAACTGATAGGTGAAAGGCTATATTCAGATTTTCCTTTAAAGTCAGACTTAAGGGGACTCTCCATATTTTTCTACTTTTATGTAAAATGATGTTGTTCTCAGATGTTTGTTGCCTGTTGTAAATGTGATGTTGATCATGAAATAAACCATGAAAATGTCCAAGGGAAAAAAAAATTTTTAATTCTCCTCTCCTCGCTCTTATTAAATTGTATATTTGTAGAATTCATCTTTTTCATGTTCATTTTTAAATAAATCCAAACAATTATTTATACTGTTTTTAAATTTTATGTACCTAAAAAAAGAGAAAGATACCATTTTTGAAGACCATTTTTAAAGGATTTTATTTATAGTTTATTTTTTATTAAAAACATATTTTTTCCATAATGGCTTACATATCTTTCACAGTAGTGTTTTAGGTACATATTAACATTGAATCAGGGGAATACCCATCACCAACTATGTCCTCCACCCATTTCCAGTTCTCTTTCTACAACCCATATACCCCACCATCACCCCCCAGGCTGCTAGAGTAGGTGGACCCCTCTTTGTCTGGCTTACTATTAGTGATCTCATATCTCTTTGGTCCTGGAACCCTCGTTTCCCCTTCTATTTAAGAGGCAGAGCTAGAAAAATCGAGGTATGTGGTTTTGTTTGAAGGCAAGAAAAGCAATAGAATGGGGTACAAAATAAGAGGAAAAAAAAAGATCTCACTTTTGAAGACCATTTTTTCAACTTATCCTTTACTCACAATGTTGTGAACTTTGAAGAGTTTAGCTTTAATCATCTATAGTGTCATCATCTCCACAATAAAAAATTTGTAAAGACCTTTCTCCTATGTGAGATATAAAGAAACACAGTAAGAGAATAACAAATGGACAAAGTTATTGGAACTAGAAGTTTTGTCTTTAGAACTGTGCTTTTGGGGCAGGCTAGTGGTGATAGCAGGGGATAAGAAGTATCCTTGGGGTACTGATAGAGGGAGGCTTTCTGGTCATGAGTATGGTGTTGGATTGATGTATGCCAGCCATGTGATAACACTCCTGCCCCATTAAAAAAATATTTTAAAAAGAAAGGAGAGCTGTCTTCTGGGAGGTGCCTGAAGGCTAGCAGAGCTGGGATTGGCATTGGAAGTTATGAGTAACTTCAGTACCACCATCACTGGTCCAGTATCTCTGTCAAGCATGAAATACTCATGACTTTGGAAGAAAATTTTTAGTTTGTGAGGCATCTTAGAAGTTTCTTGATAGAAAAAGGTTTTCACTTTGTGAAGCAAGAATCAAAGGAGTAGGCAGAGTTGAAGCTTGTACATCTGACTTCTACTTCAGCATACATGAGTGTCTAATTCCCACCATCAGGTCTTCTTGATTATCTTTGTTTGATGCCACTCAATTTTATAGCCATAGGCTGGGAAGCACAGAGGGCTGCTAGAACACACCAGCAAAATCCAGGCCTTCAGTTCCTGTGGGACCTGGCAGGCCTGCCCAAACCACTCACTGCAGCCTCTGGCAAAGCAGTCAAGTGATAAGTGTACAGAGTTTCTCTCTAAAAGCTACATGTATAATGTTTGGAGACGGTAAGGAAAGGGGTGGAAGGATGTACAAAAGATAGATGGGAATCCACTGTGCTTTTCCTCCAGTTTTGTTGTGAGACTAAAATGGTACTGAAAAATAAAGTTGATTAAATGAATACCAAACAATACACTGATTCTCTTTGTAAAAATAAATAGCAGTGGATTATCTTGTGATTTAGCATTTTCACTTCTGGCTATATATCTAGAAATATGAGCAAGGAGTCGAACAGAACTTGCACACCTATTCTAGCCACAAGGTAGAAGTAACCCCTATGTCCAACATTGGACAGTAGATAGAGAAGATGTAGCAGAAGGCATATAATTGAAGCCCTGTCAGCCTTAAAAGTGGAAATTTTGACTCATAATACAACATAAAGGAGACTGAAGTTCATTCTCGCTAAGAAAAATAAACCAGAGAGAAAAGGAGTTATTGTACCATCTCACTTAACAGGAGGTAATCTCTCTGTTCTTATTTAGAACAGCCAGATTCTTCATTTAAAAGTCAAACAGTAGTTAGTGGGAACTAGAAAGGAAGGAGAACTTGAGAGTTCAATGGATCCTGAGCTGCTTCTCTTTGGGACAATTCTAGTGATGATGGTGATGGGCGTACAAAAATATGAATGTATATAATGCCACTAAAGTGTATTATTTTACTATCAAAAATGTCAATAATTATTCTCAAGTATAATTTAATAACACTTGACAAAGAAACTAGAGCTTACTTTCCTTCCATGAAACGTGTGCTTAGTAACTCTGTAGTGACTGGTGGGGATGATACAGTGCATGAAATGGGATCAAAATAGATGGTCATGTTCCAGACACATCCTCCATTCTGATTCCCTTTGGTAGACAATGAAATATCATCAGTGTGTTCTATTGTCATAGGCACTGTTTTCCTTTCAGAACAATGATATACTTGTTGGATCATCAGATAATTTTTCCTACGCATTTCTGCCAACATGCCAGTTATAATAGGAACCTGCTTGGGTATGAAGAATGGCATCAAGGTGCTAGCCCTGCATGTAGGCCTGCATCTTCTGAGCAGTGTGCTTATACATAGTTCTGTGAATAGTGTTCCTGAACACACGGGGCTATGAAAGTAAGCCCAGAGCTTCCTGCTTGCACCTAACAGGTCCTGGTTAGTGGATTGTGGAGGCAGGAACCAGGGGGCAGGGATTTGCACAGGCTAAAACTAGTAGGAAATAGAAATTTGAAAGAAAATTATTAGTGACTAGTTTTCCTGCGAAAACACTTCTAATTATGAGGATAGCTGCTCATTCCTAATGAACTGCAATCTATCCCCCATCACTAATATCACTAACATTGGTTATTATAGCTTACAGAATATTTGGATTTGGAGAGATGAGCGATATTTTGTCTTGCATACAGCCAACGAGGTTCCATCCCCAGCACCATATATGGTCACTGGGGCATTGCCAGGAGTAATCTCTGAAAACAGAATCAGAAATAAGCCCTGAACACTGCTGTATGTGGCCCAGTCTGCCACCAAAAGTACAATTTAATGAGTGACCCACAGACATGTGACCAGTAGGCAGTACTGAATCTACTTAAGGATCTTGGTGTGAAAAGGGGTTTCTGGTCACACCTTGTGATTCTCAAGGCTTATTCCTGGCTAGTATGTTCAGGGATCATTTCTGGAGGGACTCAAGGAAACCATATGTTAAACCAAGATCAGCCCCATGTGAGCAACTGCCCTGCCACTCTCTGCTTTTCAAACTACTCTTTGGGAGATTTTTATTTTAAGTTTCTAGCAAGTCCAGCCTAGCTTTGGCAGACTTCATCTAGCAGGGGTCTCAAACTCAATTTACCTGAGGGCCGCAGGAGGCAAAGTTGGGGTGATCCTTGCGTGCAAAGTCAGTAGTAAGCCTTGAACATTGGGGGGTGTGACCGAAACAACTAAAACAAAATAAAACAAAAAAAGATTCTTCTAGGGCAGGGCCACAAAATGTTGTATGGAGGGCCATTTGCGGCCCGCGGGTCGCAAGTTTGAGACCCCTGACTAGAGTATTTGGGGGGGGGGAACACCCAGTGACACTCAGGGGTTACTCCTGGCTCTGTGCTCAGAAACTGTTCCTGGCTTGGGGGACTATATAGGACAACAAGGATCAAACTGAGGTCCATCCTGGGTCAGATGTGTGCAAGGCAAATGCCCTACCATTGCGCTATCACTCTGGTCCCGATCTAGAGCATTTTTATGGGGCCTCATAGGCAAATCTTTTTCAGCTCTTTCAGAGCTTGTAATCCATAAATAATAGCACCTGAGGAACCCTAGTTGCAGAGAGTTCTGAATCCTCTGACCTGTTATCTTTCTTCCTCTATAAAACCCCTCAATGATGTTTGCTATACACAGGATCCTCTATGTGTGGATTTGGCTGAGCAGAAGTATTTTTTAAAAAAGTCAGGGGCCAGAGAGATAGCATAGCAGTAGGGCATTTGCCTTGCATGTGGCGACCCGGAAGGGATTTGGTTCTATTCCTAGCATCCCATATGGTCCACTAGCCTGCCAGGCAGAAGTGGAGAGGCAGAAGTAATAATCCCTGAGTGCCACTGGGTGTGGCCTAAAAACCAATCAATAAATAAATAAAAGTAAAAAAAAAATACGGCAATCAAAAAGAAAATAAAATTGAGTCATCCAAGTTAAAAATGCTAGTCAGCCCCCTATTTATTCCCTTTACAGATTTTTCAAACCTGCTTAGGAATAACTTGCCTGTCTTTTCTCTTAAATTGGAGAACAGTTAAATAAACAAAGGTTTCAGAATGATATGCCACAGGGAGCTGTATAGGTACCAGAATTCTTTAATTAAAAAATAAAGAAATCTGAAGGAGTTTTAGCAAAATAAATCCAGTTTAGCAAATCTAGGAATGAGAAAATCTTAGTGGTTATTTTGTCCTTGAGCTGAACTTAGACTGAAGTAAAGTAGATACAGATTCTGACCAAACTCAGTTCAGCCAACGACTTCAGAGCCACCATATTGAATGAGTTGGCAAGGGTTTACCTCCAGAGAAGCCCAGCACCCACCCACCTGGGGGGTGAGAGACAGACAGACAGACAGACAGACAGAGAGCAGACTTTGAGGTTCTCTCCTGGTCAGGTCCCCTGTTTCCTAGGAATCAGATGTCCCTTATTCCAGCTACCAAATTCATGTTTAGTGACAGCTTAGTTGCCTGGAACTCAACCACTCAAAACCTAAACTAACCTTCCTCCTTCCACAGCCCTCACCCCAGCCTCTTCCCATACACCCCACCTGCCCACTCACATCCCACTTCCCCTTTTCAAAGATTAAGCTTCAGAAAACAAGATAGCTTTGGTTTAGTAAAGATGGTGAATATATCCTGGAGGCTATCTGTAGCTAATGCCACCAAGCTGCTGAATCATTGAAAAAAGTTCAATGTTTTATCACTGGGGAAAAAAACTTGTGGAAAGATTTTGAGCAGCAACAACAAAAAACAATTTTTAACTGCCTACTAACCAGTGTATTGAAACAAACATGGAAACAAAAAAATATTCTTATCTCATTTAGTATGGTTAACTCTTGTTCCTATTTTCATGCCTGAATAATCTATGAATGTTGACTTACTATGGCAAGAAAAAAAAATACTACTAATTGTTTTTAGTCTTAAGAAACTGTAAGTTTTGGCTTTTAACACATTTCCTTGTCAGAGTTTAAATTTCAGATATTCTGTTTATGTTTATTACTGTTTGGAGGCACTCTAACAGTTGTGCTATTAATGATACCATTAATGCTATACTAAATAATTCATAAGCAATGTTTTTTCTCTCATAGTTACTGGGGAATCACTGGCTTATTTTTTTAGCCAATTCAATGTTTTTAATGATGTATGATTATATGTAATATACTCAGTTTCACACTCCGGTTCTGCCCAAGCATCTTCAAAATTCATTTTTATTCTTTGCATATACACTAATTGTACAAATACAGATGATCTTACCAGCATGGCAATTTATGATAATATATTTTTTTAATTTCAAGTGAGACTCTAAATAAATTTAGGCACTCGTATTATAAAGGTGCTTATCAAGTTTTATCAGTGTAGCGCATAAAATTTAATATATGATTACATTATATTAAAATGTTATGTTATCACTTAGTATACTTAATATATTCATTTAGTAATTTTTGAAAATTTGTTGCTTCTTAGAAATTCTGTGTGTGCCTTTGGGGGGGAGAATAAACTTGGCACTATCAAAATAACAGTTTTCTCTGAGCCTTGATTTAACTTAGGGATTGGCATCCCACTCTTTCAAGAATGTCCGTACATTAAATTGATTGTGTGAGGACTCTTACTGCAGCTGGTGAATTCCCAGTCAGCAATGATGATGATAGGAAAGAACAGTATATGTGTTGTCACAGGCATATGAGAGTTTCTATAGTTCTTTTTTTTTGTTTGTTTGCTTTTTGTTTTTTGAGCCACACCCGTTTGATGCTTAGAGGTTACTCCTGGCTAAGCGTTCAGAAGTTGCCCCTGGCTTGGGGGGACCATATGGGATGCCGGGGAATCGAACCACGGTCCTTGCTTGGCTAGTGCTTGCAAGGCAGACACCTTACCTCTAAGCGCCACCTCACCGGCCCCAGTAGTTCTTAACTAGAATCCATACTCCATGTTGCTAGAAAGTTTTTCCGGTATTTTATGTTTGGTTTATTACTAGGCCAAAATGTTAAACTGAGTCTAATGTATTAAATGCTAGTAAGTACTCAAAAGAGAAGAATCAGAAAAGTTTTTATTTTTTGAAAACAAAAGTAGTCTTATTTCCCTTATTATAAAAGGAGTATATGTTATTCTACATAACTTGCAAAATAACAGTAGAGAGAAGGAAATCAGTTATCATCTAGCCACCAAATACATTTTGACATCTGACACATGCTTTTGTACATTTATTTAGACTTTTTAAAAAATAATCAGCTAATTCCAAATCTACAAGCATTGCTCTGGATTGATGATATCCCATAAATTAGAGTAGTTTAGATATCATTTCACCAAATAGAGATCTCCTTGTTGTGTATTTTTTTCTTTCAAATTTAGTAATCAACCTTCAAGAACATAGTTGGACTCTACATTTTTTGTCAAGTAAAAATAACTATGAGCTTGTGTTTATTTTAAAATTTGTTTTCTCAATAATAAATTACAATAGTATGGCCCTGGAAGATCTTAGTGTTTCATGAAAAAAAGATTAAATCAGGGCCCGGAGAGATAGCACAGCGGCGTTTGCCTTGCAAACGGCTGATCCAGGACCAAAGGTGGTTGGTTCGAATCCCGGTGTCCCATATGGTCCCCCGTGCCTGCCAGGAGCTATTTCTGAGCAGACAGCCAGGAGTAACCCCTGAGCAATGCCGGGTGTGACCCAAAAACAAAAAAAACAAAACAAAAAAAAAGATTAAATCAGATATAAGATGACTGTATTATTATTAGGTCAATTGCTATGAGTTTTAGAAAATTGAAAATTCACGATCAATAGACTGAAAGGCAGTTTGGCAGAAAAGAAAAAGGTCATACAGCTGATTCTCTCCCAGAGCTTCATCCTAAGGCAAACAATGGATTCCAATTGAATTCTGGTTATATCTGATGGTAACAACATGTAATTCAAATGATCCCTTCCTGTATTGAATCAGAGTTTTCCCTCATTTCATATCCTTTTGTTTCCCAAAGCAGTTTCATTTGGTATGGTAGTACAGCTCCTAGAGTATATAGGATGTCTCTATTTCCCTTTGAACAGCTGGAGGATTTTTGCATAAGGATCGAATACTCCCTAACAGTCAAAGTTAGAAAGAATAAAAAAAGAAAAAGAAAGAATCAGAGAAAATTTTTCATTTTATGAAGATAAAAGTAGTCTTATTTTCCTGATTGTAAAAGGAATATACATTATTCTACTTAACTTGAAAAATAACAGAAGAGAGAAGAAAATTAGTTATCTATCATCTAGCCATCATATACATCTTGACAACTGACTCATGCTTTTATACATTGTGCAATTTGTACAAAAAGAAAATTTTTTTTTAGTTTTTGGGCCACACCTGGTGATGCTTAGGGATTACTCCTGGCTATGCCCTCAGAAATCACTCCTGGCTTAGGGAACCATATGTACAAATTTTGTACATTTGTATTTTTTTCTCCTTTTCTTTCCCTGAAGAAAACCAGATAAAAATGAAGGGGTTTGTTAGAAAATTCTCATTACAATGTTTTGAAAGGTATTCCACAACCTAGTGGCAATAAAATAGGAAGTGTATAGAAAATGACTATTAGAAGAGTTTTCATTTCTTTTTAAAACTGAATTATTGGGCCAGTAGTAATTTATACAGGGGTTAAGGTACTTCCCTTGCACACTGTCAACCTGGGTTAAATCTCTGAGTACAGAGCCATTAGTAAGCCCTGAGTACCACCAGGTGTGACCCCCAAAGCAAAACAAATAATTATTTTTTTATAAACTGAATTTGGCACAGAGAATGATTTGTCTTCTCTGTATGAGACAGCTTCTTTATAAACTGGTTCTTCAGCGTTTGTTTTTCCTCATCCTTTCACCTCTGTGCCCTTTATGTAGCAGGGATTTCAGATATGAATTAATATATTTTTGGTTTTTGGGGGCTACACCCGTTTGATGCTCAGGGGTTACTTCTGGCTAAGCGCTCAGAAATTGCCCCTGGCTTGGGGGGACCATATGGGACGCCGGAGGATCGAACCACGGTCCTTCCTTGGCTAGTGCTTGCAAGGCAGACACCTTACCTCTAGTGCCACCTCACTGGCCCCTATGAATTAATATTAATGTGATTCTTTGACGAATGGTGAAGCTCTTTCCATCGTGGTCCAGAGCATGAGGACCAATGTTCATGATTCTGTTGAACGCTCAGATTGGGCACAAGTGTGGGCATGTTATGTCCAGTATTCCAGTACGCTCCTAGGGGAGGGAGTGCAGCTATGGATCATGAGAAGTGTAGTTTTGTCTTCCAGTTTTGGTTTGACAGCCTCACCTCATAGAGTCACAGCCCTGACTCTTAGGTGACAGACATATCACAGAAGCCTGAAACTGTCCCTTAAAATGTTTATGAGTAGCTGACATCTACTTCCCCCTTCCATTAATTGCCAGTATTTATCATAAAATTGCAAGAATGTGCCCAAAAGTGGGTTTATCATTGACAATGAAATTAACTTTCTCTAACCTAGAGCCAGTGAAAACTAAAATGCTCCTCACCACATAAAAGTTTTGCTTTCGCTGTGCCCAGACCCCTCCCACCCTGTCATCACACAGTCATTTGGAATCTAGTTTGGGGACAGTGTGGTTGTACCTCAAGTGTATATGACCCACTTTTTCATAAGATTTAATTACCCATGTCTTTACGAGTCAGAAGTTCTAACAGTAGTGGATGATCACCCCCTGAAGACTTGCCAGCGTGTTTCATTTGAGCCATCCTTGGACAGTTTGTGACGGAAAGGCGGTGTTAGCGCTACAGGGTGTGGAAAAGTTCCCTACCAGAGGTTCTCCGGACTTTTCCTCTAGTTTCTGGATAATGAGAAAGTACGCAGGTAAAGATGCCTTTCTCTGCATTCACTTCTTCTATGTCTGCAGCATTTTCTAAACTGACTTATAAAAATGAATCACTCCCTGCTTGTTCGCTATGGTTATTTGTGAGGGACTCAAGGAAGAAGTTTTTTTTTTCATTCCTGTGCCAGTGAAAGAGAGGGATTGCAGTGTCAGCTGACATCTCTCACCTCTCTCTCTCTCTCTACCCCTAGAAAACATCCTCTTACAGTGCTTTTTCTTCCTTGCACTACAAGGTGTTTTCCTGTGAAAGTCAGCTGCTTGGGTAGGTAGTGCCCGCAATGCGGGAGTCAGTGATGGGTGAGCTGCTGCAGGTAGCGACTGAGGACAGGACTGAGAAATGCAGTGAGAAGATAGGGAAGAGAAGGGGGAGAGAAGGTGACCAGGACATTTTGTTTCTTAGAGAACATTGTTCTTCGAGAACAATGTTTTTCCACAGCAAAACTTTGCTCCACAGCAAACTCCAAGCCGATTTCCATCAGGTGCTCTTAACTAACTGGGGCAAAACCATTCCTATGGTCCACTCTGTTGCAGAAATGTTTCAGCTATTACCTTGGTTCCTTGGAAGAACTTTAAATACTTACTATTTCAAAGCTCGTGGGTATCCTCTTCCTGACGTAGAGCAATGTTTGTGGGTGCAAATTTTAGTGGGTGATCGGCCAGCATGTGATTGGTGGTAGGGTGGTGTGCATGCCTCTCAGATCCCACTTACCTTTGCGCTAACTAAAAATGTCCTTCAGTAAGGTAGTGCTGTTTTCCCTGAAAGTCTTGATAGAGAAAAAGAATAAAAATACAGACACTAACTGGAAAAACTGTCACACATTTGAACCACTTTGCATCTTTTGTTAGGACAAACCTGGGTTAGGTTTTTTACATTTGTGAAGTTGTGCAGTAGGTGGAGCAGTGTGGGTGGCCCAGAAAAAAAAAGTAGCGGTTAGAATAAGATTTTCCATTTATTGCCCTTTTGTGCATGGCTAAAAATAAGATTCAAACAAATCAGATTATGTAGTGCAAGCACAATCGCTCTGTTAATTCTGATGACTGGTTTGCCCACATCTTTGCATCTGTCTGGTAAGTGGCGCATTGGGAAATAAATGTGTCTCTGTTTAAGTAGCAAAAGACAGCCAGGATTTTGCACTGTTTGTCTACATGTGATAGTTTGTCAGCATTTTCCCCTCCTGAAAGAAGAAAGACACGACTCATATATAAACAGAGTATGTCTTATAGTAGAAAATCTAAAGGAGTGATAGAATCCTTCAGCCTGTTTTATTTTTAAGTAATTGCCTTGTTTGAAAATCTCCATCTTCTTGGTGCATTGTTAGAAAGTTGTTTCTTATAGACTCAGATCAGTAAAGGAAGACATTTTTGCATGATGGTGCCTGAGAGATTGGGATGTTCTTTTTACATACAAGAGGGAATAGGAGAGATAGGATTTAATACCCTTCAAGAGCAAAGATGTCAAGGGGACAGTTAACCAAGTGAAAACTCCCCTTCCTCTGACTGAGTGTACCGCATGACCACAGTAGATGACACAATGTCAGTTTGTGGCTAGAAGAAGCACCAAGAGCTGTGGTATCAGCTTCGCTGGGAAATTTGTGCCTCACGATCCTGGCGAGGGTGCTGCCCCTGTTTCCCACAGTGGGTAACAATGGCATTTCCAAAAAATGAGAATCTACAAATCTTCCATGCTGTCAGTGTGGGGTGCTCTGTGAATGGTGAGTAAAGAGAACACTTTTCCAAAAGTCTCTGGAAATGAAGGCTGCAGTCTTATTCCTCTTTAGGATCTCCTACTTCAACAAGTAGTGAAATGTGGTGTTTCTCCTTTTTGGAGAAAGAGGACTTTGGATCAAAACTTAGCTCCCTGTTGATCTTGATTTCTTTCTTTTACCTCTCCTGGGTGTGTTTATTTGAAAATGGAAATGAGGCTAGTACCTAGGACCTATCTCATAGAGGGTTTGTGAGGGTTAAATGAGGTGAAAAAAACTATAAACATATGTATTATACATACACTATATAAATATATATAATATATGGATAGTATGTAGTACTAAATATATAAACCCAAAGCCAGTGCTCAATAAATGATGTTATTCTTATTTATTCTATTGCACCCTTAGAATGTTAGGTTTATAAATAAGTTGAATAGCTACAAGTCACTTAGTGTTTAATAGGTGAGTGATTCTGTGATTGTTCTTTTTTTTTGGCATCAAGTACAGTGGAAGTGTCTCTTTACAGTTGTATGGCATTCATTTTGTTGAACATGTTCAGTTATTTTTGCTGTCTTAAATTTTTACTTAAATATGGATATTTTATTTCTAACATCTGTGCATGTTAATTGTAGTACCTGTTGATGTACAGTAGGAGAGAGTACTAATGTTGTAATAGAGTAAAGTTTTAAATACTCCAGTGGAGACAAGAACAGGTGAGACTCGGAAGCATTTGCCTTCTACAGAGGTGTGATTCCTCACAAAAACCCTCGCTGCTGTGATCATTCTGGTTACTTTTGATCAGCCCCACAGATGACCAACAATCAAAGGCAGAAAACAATTACTTTTATTTTTATCATGTTTTAACAGATTATTTTCTGTTTAATGCAATATCTATTTGCCTTTATAAGAGTTCTTTATTTATTTTTATTTATTATTTATTTTTAGTAGGGCTGTGATGTAGGCATCATTTAGCTTTTGTAATTAATCTTTGGAATTAGATTCTAAAAGTTCAGATCAGTCTTCCTTCAATCGCTTCCATGACCTTCATGGGATACGTTTACTCCATTCATTGTGTTAAAAAAGAAATTATGGCTCACATTGGTGCTGTTCACCTGGGACCTGATAAGACATGATAAATGAGACCAATAAGCTAAAGGATTAAAATATGATCCAGAGAGAAAACAGGGATGGATGGTTTTTATTGAGTTTATGTTCTTTGCTAGCTCTTAAAAAAATCTTCTCCATTTTTTCCTCTTGATGGTTTGTCGAACCTTCTCTATCAGAAGCATAACTTCTGACTGATAATTTTTACATTAACATCATTATGTTTCCTGGGTTTTTAATGTTAAGACCCAGCTGCTCAGAATGGAGCTATTTCTCAGGTCATTTACACTCATGGAATCTGTCTTCATATATTGAAGTAGAACCCAGGTTCTTTTATCACATCCAACAGTGCTGCTTTGACCAGATTTTTTTTTATCTGTTGAGCAGAGGAAATCACCCAGAGCAACTGACTAACTGACTAACCCAGAGCAACAGCCTGGAAGCCCCCTGTGTAGAGAGATGCACTCTGCAAGCCATTATCTTCCTTGCTTGCTGCACTTTGCTACAGACTGAAATTCCAGTTGAAATAATTGGAAGAAGATGATAAATTAGACAATAGTTGGGGTTCCTTTACACACCTTTAGAAGGAGTGACAGATTCAGAAATGTTTCCTGTTGGTATACTGTGTGCTTCTTCCTGCATAAAAGTGAGTTTTAACATGATGTTTCATGTGCAATTTGAGGGTACTGGCTGGGCCAGTCTTACTATGCCTTTGGCTGCATAATTTAAAGCATTTGCAATGGAGATTTTTCTCTAATGATATATTTTAAGTGCAGGTCCACATTGCTGGTTTAATGTACTCAGTCATGGAATGTTTAGAGTTTATTGCTAATGGCTGAATACTTGGGAAAATCAGAATTTTCAATAAGATTGACATTTGTAGTGAGAAATACAAATCTAATGAGAGCATTTCCACCAAGGTTTGTAATTAGGGCTGCATAGAGGGAATTCATACGCACACAGTACAGCACAGAAGGGCATGGTGGAAGGTGAAATTGCATACTTTGCTCTGAATGAGGGATGAAGGCCAATGTGTCAATGCCAGGCCACCACACTATAGCATATAAATGATACTGTCACCAATTGCTGCACAGGATGCTGAAGGAATTCCACTCCAGTAAATTACATTATTTAGAACCTGAGGCATTGTATTGGATGGGGAGGGAGCATAGAATAGAGTCTGTCAGCACCAAGCTGAAGCTATTAACAGTACAGCTCTGCAGGCCTGCAAGTCAATGGTTGCCGTTATACCTGGACACTCTGCAGTCTTCTTTGTTAATTAGTTTGCAGAAATTACAGGTGTGTACAGGTAAATGCACAGCATGTCTACTAAAGGCACAGGTTACAGTGATTTCTATCACAAGGTAATGTTGAAATTCCATTATTGTTAATATTTGTGGCTGGGTGGCTTTAAATGTGTAACATAAACTTACCCCTATTTTTTGTGAGTATCCATCATATATATATATATATATATATATATATATATATATATATATATATATATATATATATATATATTTGGTTTTTGGGCCACACCCGGCGGTGCTCAGGGGTTACTCCTGGCTGTCTGCTCAGAAATAGCTCCTGGCAGGCACAGGGGACCATATGGGACACCGGGATTCGAACCAACCACCTTTGGTCCTGGATCGGCTGCTTGCAAGGCAAACGCCGCTGTGCTATCTCTCCGGGCCCTCCATCATATATTCTTAGGATGTACTCTTCATTTTCTCTGTAACACTATTTTTCTCACATCCTCTCTTTTAAGAACATATGTTTCTTTCTTTAATCTTCTCCAAACACTTGTTCCCTCTCATCACCTTCCATCCCTAAGGGAACCAAATTGTTGTGGTGGTGCACAGCATTGCATTTTGTGAAGAAACTCAGGAGTAGTTAATTTCTAGAATGTAGTTTGTGCAGAATAACTTCATTTACTTCTATTTCCTTTACCCCTTGTATAGTACATTGAGGTATCCTGTTCTAATTGATCTTTCATAGCTTCTCTGGAAAAGAATTAGAAGAAATGGCACATCAGTTGTGCTACTTTCTAAACCACTGGAGATAATGATAGTGAGCTTTGGTCACTTTGACTTCAAACCCATTCTTGAAAAAGCTAGTAATACTAAGTGAGCTAGAACTAGTCATGGTCACTTCTTAACCTGAGAGGAAATGCCCACTGCTAAGTGGGTAGTGTCTTGTATCACCATTATGACCTTCTTAAATTTATTTTACATTTTGTTCTACATGACAAAAACCTGAGTCTTTGATAACCTGCCAATAAAGAGAATAAAATACTCAGCAAAATATCTTTATGACTTCCCAGTGGCAGAATTTAGGCATCCTTTCTGTAACATTGCAAAAGGACAGATAATAATATCATGAACTTGACTTCCATTCTTTCTAAAAATAACACTCCATTTGGTATCAGTATATTATAATGTAGTGTTTTATTTTGAAGTCCCGGTCACAATCTTATTCATCCAGCCAGTGATGTAAAGATACTTGGAAAATCAATTTTATACTATCCTCCCTTTAAAAATGTTGTTAGTTGATGAACCTCAAATAAGTTTATAAGGTATGATATAAAAATGTTAATGCCCTGTGCTGGCAACCAACATCCAAAGTGCTTACCAATTTGACTTTATTATAGCTACGTAAACATTCAGGAAACATCTATGGGGGGAGATGAGGGTATCTCCATATATAAGTTCACTCTTTTTTCCCTTTTTTTTTTTTTTGTGGTTTTTGGGTCACACCCGGCAGTGCTCAGGGGTCATTCCTGGCTCCAGGCTCAGAAATTGCTCCTGGCAGGCATGGGGGACCATATGGGGTGCCGGGATTCGAACCGATGACCTCCTGCATGAAAGGCAAACGCCTTACCTCCATGCTATCTCTCCGGCCCCTCTTTTTTTCCTTTTTATATGTTCATTTCAGTGGTGATATTTGACATGTTTTCTTTCATTCCATGACACCGATGAGAAAATGACTTGTTTTATTGATCACCGTAGTAATGCATAAAGAGCATATGCCTTTGTCCTGACCTCTGGGATCACCATGCTCTCAGACTCTATCCTTGAGTTTTTCTAAATTGAATCCTAATGGTCAGAATTTAACAGCATCTAAAATAGAACTGGTTTAGAGTCCTCTCTCCAGTCGTCCTTTGTTCTTGCCTACCTATCCATGTCTGACTATATCCCCTTCTTCTTCTTACATTAAAATTAGAGAGGGAGGGGGGAAGCTCCTTTGGAGAAATAGGTCTTTGGAGAATTGTGAGTACTCATTCGGAAGCTATTCTTAGTTCTGAGAAATATAATGAACTTGAGCTTTGAGTCCCGCTGAATCTCTCTTTAATGATCCCACCATCACCAACCCACTACCTGATTTTGTTTCCCCAAAGACTACTAGTATTCTTTCCTTAATATTCTGAATGGAGTGTCTTCCACGTAAAACACAAGTTGAAAAGAATTGAATCCTGTTGCCCAGCAGGCCTCTTCTTTAATCCAGTACTGGGAGATTCTTAATTGTTCTATTAAGTGCTTCTCTTTTGCATTACCTTAAAGTCTACTGTGTGGAAGAAACTTTTCTATAGACCTTGATTTACTTGTCAGAAGTCAACCCATTAACAGTAGCACTTCACTTACATTATCATTATGGTGTTTCCAACTGGCATTTGCTGCCACACACTGTCTTGCCCGTGTTCCCAGTGCTGAGAAAAAAAAAGGAGACTTTTGTTCTGACTTGATGAGGGAAAAAAAATGCAAACAACAACACCAGTTCTCTCACCAGAGATCCTATAAAGACCTGTTCAAGTGAACAATAAGGTCATTTGTTCACATATGACATAGGATATAAGAATTTAAGGGGCCGGGCGGTGGCGCTGGAGGTAAGGTGCCTGCCTTGCCTGCGGTAGCCTAGGACGGACCGCGGTTCGATCCCCCGGCGTCCCATATGGTCCCCTAAGAAGCCAGGAGCAACTTCTGAGCGCATAGCCAGGAGTAACCCCTGAGCGTCACAGGGTGTGATGGGAATGTTGCACTGGTGATGGGTGGTGTTCCTTTTATGACTGAAACCCAAACACAATCATGTATGTAATCAAGGTGTTTAAATAAAAAAAAAATTAAAAAAAAAAAGAATTTAAACAATAAGACCTCTTGTGAAATGTTGCAAAATATGCACCACAAATGTTGTGAAGTTCTCTGTCTTTTGGAGTCAGTTTTTGCATGGATTTCAAAAAATTATTAATGTAGGAACCATCCTTTAAGAAACAAAGAAAATTACTTGTCTTGCTGTAGCATTAAAGCAATTTCTATTCTCAGAAAAGCTAAAATGCATTCATGTATATAAAGCACAGGCATTATAATTTATCTTTTTAAAGTGTGTACTCTGTTAGAAAATGCCTTTTCCTTTTCACCTGAAATGGGAAAGCCATTCAGTAGGTCAAGACCATCCTTTTTCAGTAACATCTATCTTTAAAATGAAAAACAAAATCCTTTGAATCACTAAAAGATGAAGTTTTGAGGCTTAATAATAATTTTTTAAATCTTTCTCTTTTTTGTTTAGTTTTGGGTCACACCCAGCTGCGCTCAGGGGTTACTCCTGGCTCTATGCTCAGAAATCGCTCCTGACAGGCTCAGGGGACCATCTGGGATGCCAGGATTCAAACCACCATCCTTCTGCATGCAAGGCAAATGCCCTACCTCCATGCTATCTCTCTGGCCCCAGTTTTCTAAATCTTTCTTATATTGGAACATGGAGGGAAAATAATCCTGCTTTGAAGGGAATGTTTTAATTGAGAGTTTACTTTGATTTATTCCCTATCCTTTTTGGTTTTGAGACTTTAAGGAAGGCATGGAACATTTGCAAACCCCAGCAGGACTATGTCAGGAAAAAATGCAGAAATTTCTGGTCAGCTTGGGTCAGCATCTCTGTTAATGCCCTCTGAATGGTTCCAGGATTTGGTGATTCTGATGTTTAAAGAGCAGTTCTTCAGTAAATAGGTCTGAAAGGGTGGAAGGACATGACCAAGTCTGTAAAGTGGGGAGGGGACATGATTTTTAACTAGGTGACTTTCAGCTACCACAGAATAAACCAGTACCAGTCCACAGCTGTGGAGTAGTTGAAAACCACTGACTTAATTTACCAGAGGTGTCCCATTGAACTTGCTTAGTATTAAAGATTTTCAACTATTTGCAGATGGATAGGAATATATGGCCTTGCAGAATCCTCTAATTGAAGAAATGTTTCATCTCTAACTGTTGACAGAAAAGATTGCCTACTGATAATTGCTTTGCTTAAGTGTCTGATAATATGCCAGGAATGAGAGCATTCTGTGTTAGGTCATCTTTAATTATGCATGCACCACCTGTCAGCTCTAAATCACTACTGGATTAGATCCTCATGGAGTACATGTGAGGAGGTTGGGAGGATGCCGAAGTGATCTTTTTTAGAACAACAACAAAAATAGATAAATAGTAAACAAGGCTCCTAACCTTTTTAAAGGCAGCTTTTTAAAAAGAAGCCTGTCTTCATTGTTCTTGAGCAGGAATAAGTTATTGGTGTATATCTGAAAAATGTTTGAAACCTTGCCCAAGCTACCTCAAGTAAAGATAAATTACTGCGAGAGAGTCTGGTGGTTCCATCTGTTGCATTTCCTTTTTGCTCCTTCTCATAGTTGTAAATGAGCCAGGGAAAAGCTCAGAAGCATTTTTTTATAAGCTATGTGAGGACAGGAAGTATGGTAACTATGTTAGATTTTATGTATTTCTGGACTTTTTATTTTTTTTGGTAGTTGCTTGTCTTTTTTTAGAAGGATAAGTGAGGGTTGGTCATAATGCTGCTCCTCTCTGTCAGCTTTTGGTAGTTTTACTCTCACTTTTCAGGGTTGTTTGGGACTTTCTGGTGGGATGTTTGGGTTCTTTACTGGGGGTTCTGGTCTTCTGTCCTTTGAGACCTGGGTTTGTGAGAGTTGTTTCTCGTGGCTTCATTGCCTGGACCTGTTATAATGTGCTTTGCATAGAGGTATAGAGTGGGGATGGCAGGCAGTCCATCCCAGGGAAGGGACAAGCATTTATTTTAGGCTTGCCCTGTTGCCTCTCTGCTCTCCTGCTGGGGGAAATGGCCTCCAGAAGAGTTGATGAAGGCTCTCAGAAATGAGATTTGGAAATCCTGAAGTATCTTATTTCATTGCTGATGCTGCAGACTGGTCAGCAGAGAAAAGGGAGAAAACCCTGACCCTGGGCATATCTACCACCCAAACAGCATCCTCCTGCTCATTGCCTGGAAGCATTCAACTGCCAGGACCCTCCCCATTATTTTTTCTGCCCTCATCCAACAGCCCACCTAGGTAGTTCTGTCTTCAAAAGGAGTAGCCAGCTCTTTTCCATCCATATGTACAGCATTTGCACTCTTTGCATGTGGTTAAAACCCTTTCTTGGGGAGAATTGTTTTCTTTCAAGTGTTCTTGGTTCCTCATGGGCAAAAATAGCTATCCCTCCTTTGTGACCCCGCAGCGCAGAGCCTACCTCCTCCACAACCCTTATGCTCAACAACTCAAACTTGTTTATTCCTTTTTCTATCTCCTTCCCAACAAAATGTTTGCTGAAAAACTAGCATTATTCTAATCATGACTATAGACACCTTCTGCCCAGAGAGAGCATAATGATTCCTTTGGACATAACGGGTCTTAGATAAGGCACATTAAAAGTATTGAGTTTTGTTTTTAGTTTGACAGTGGATTTGACAGGCAAATCAACTTGAGGAGTTTGTGATCAGAAGTCAAGAATGGGGAAATCATTAGAATGTCCTAGAAATCAGGGGTTCAAAGATTTGAGGTAGTTTTATCTGGAGAGAAGAAAGATACAAGAGCTATATTTAGATTTTTTTCTTTTTCTTTTTTGGTGTTTGGACCACACTCAGCAACACCCAGAATCACTCCCGGAGAGATTCAGGGGACCATATGAAGATCTGGGGATAGAATTTGGGCCAGCTGCATGCATGGTAGCCACCCTACCCCGCCCCACACTATACTATTGCTCCAATTCCCTGTATTTAGGCAT
The DNA here is from genome assembly GCF_024139225.1 of Suncus etruscus. NCBI lineage: Eukaryota > Metazoa > Chordata > Mammalia > Eulipotyphla > Soricidae > Suncus > Suncus etruscus. Next base: position 58,604,101 of record NC_064851.1, on the reverse strand, counting down.
TTGAAAGACTGCCGTTTTAGAAAAGACAGTTAAAAAGTAGAAGCTGTAGAAGAGCTCTGGGTTTAAAGCAAGGATGTTCTTGAAAAGATCTCACTAACAAGCTATTGAACCAGTTGGTTTTATTTGGTAACAGTGAGCCCCCTGACACTAGAATGAGAATCATTATCTCTTGTGGCCTCTTATGGAACTGTTAGAAATAAGATTGCTGAGTTGTGTGGAAACATAAATCAGACAACTTCAGGGTTTTTGTTTATTTGTTTGTTTGGTTAGTTTATTGGTTTGGGCCATATCCAGCAGTACTCTGGGATTACTCCTCACTCTGTGCTCAGGGAACATTCTGACTCTGCTTAGGAGACCATATATGATGCTGGGGATCAAACTAAGGTCGATCCTATACACTTCTGCACTATCTCTCCAGACCTACCCAACATTATTTTTAAAGCTCAAAGTTCTTATTCCATGCAAGGTGTGAAGATGATCATTAACCCCAACCTTCATGTGGAACCTAGTTTGTGTAGCGCTCACTCATCCCTCATCTGCCCACAAACTACAGGCTGACACTGGAGACTGGAAAGCCTTAGAGGGTAGGTTACATTCTCCCAGAGGTTAGCCACTAACTCGGAGGGAGCTTTGGAATATATGCAAGTTCATATACATCCTGATCTCTTGCAATCTGCATCTCCCCCAAAGCCTTAAATCCCCAGTTGTTCCTATGCAAGATAGAAATAACCTCATATTCTTTATATCATTGCCTTGAGGCCTGCACAAGACAGAGGAATCCTTTGCAGATAGTGATGCACTGTCCATAGATGGGTTCTTGACCTTTCTCAAACCCATGCTCATGATGTCTCTAGAACAGTGTACACAGGTCCATTTCTTGCTGTGAGCTAGATTAATAAAATAATGCAGTAAGAACATCTAGCACTTTGCCTCCCTCTGTCCAATAGATATGACCATCCACTTCCTCTAACTTTCTGGAGCTGAGGCCAGGCCTCTCACCCACCTCATGTGTCATGTCCTCTTGTCTTGTTTTCTCCACCGGAGCCATTATCTGTACTTTCTCATTCTCCTTTTTTCCCTATTCTTCTTCTGCTTCCTCTTCCTGATTTTTATTCCTCTTTTTCTCTAGCTCTGCCTTTTTCCCTTGCCACCTTCTTTTCTATAGTCCAGGTAGGATTGCTTTGATTTAAATGTTTTTAATTTAAAGTTTTTTTTCCACTTTTTTTTTCAAAATAGGAGCTTTTATATTACTTAATGATGAAGAAAAACAATGCATTTTTATTATCTAGTGAATTTGATTGAGGATCTTTTTTCTATTGTTAACATTTCCCACCCACTTGGGCTTGTAGTCCTTAGGTGCCAGACACACCACAGTTGAGTGTCTTTATGACATTCATGGAGCTAAGAGGGTGTCGTTCAGAAAAAGCCTAACCCATATATTAACTCAGACACTGCAAATTGCTAAATAAAGAGCTCCAGAATGCCAATTTGATCCTCTTATTCACAACCTCTCCCACTGAAATGAAGCTGTTGAAACAGAAAAAGCAATGGGTAGGAAGGGAGGTTTCAGCCATTTTCCTGAGTCAGAAATTGGAAAGTTGCCACCCAGATTCAGCCATCTCCTCCACTAATTCATTCATTCATCTGTTTAGCTAGCCAATCAGGAAATATGTTCTTGTCTGAGACCTGTGCCCATGAGCAGAATTTTGGTAGGTCAAAGGGTCCCTGCCTAGCTTCTGTGATTTCTTCCGTCCAACTGTGTCTTTGTGTAGCTGGAGCATTAGCTCATTTCATTTGTGTTTCTGATCCTTAGCAGTTCTCCCAGGACTCAGTAAGAGCAGGAATGCTAGTGGAAGTGTGAAATACCAGGAGGAAACAATTAAAAAAAGGGTTGGACCAAAGAGATAGCATGTCATTCAGTTGTATAATTTGCATGCACCCAACTTGGTTCAATCCGTGGTGCTACTGTCTTGACCCAGTACTACCAGATAGGTACCTGGTATATCTGGCTATATCTTTGGTGTCTGTTGACCAAGTATTGACAGAAGTGGCCTCTGGGACTCCCTCAGTACATAATAAGTGCTTCCTTACTCACAAGAGAGGGAGAAGGAGAGACAGAGACAGAGCAAGAGAGAGAATAAAGGAAGTAAAAGAATAAAAGTAGAAGAAAAAAGAAAATAGAGATTCAAAGGAAGAAGAACAGTTATATATGGTGCCAAGAACATAAATTAATATGTATTTTAAGTGTGATTTAGCAGTTGTATTTAGAGGGAATCACTACATCAGGAAATCTGAATAAAATTTATAGCGAAATGATGCTAATTATCCTCAGTTATACCCTTCTCCATATTTTGGTCCCACTGAGCTCTGTTGCCTTTTTTTTTTTTAAATAGTATCTTTATTTCATGGATGTAAAATTCCTTAACAAAATCTTAGCAAACCAAATTCAACAACATCAAAAAGAAATTATATACCATGACCAAGTGGGCTTCATTCAGGGATGCAAGGATGGTTCAACATATGCAAATCAATCAACGTCATACACCATATCAACAAAAAGAAAGACAAAAACCACATGATCATATCAATTGACACAGAGAATGCATTTGACAAAATCCAACACCCATTCATGATGAAAACACTCAGTAAATAACACATTTAAGCATCATGATTACAAACATGTTTGCAGATGGGTTTTAGTTATAAAAAAGAACACCCCTCCAGTCAACCTTCCTATCACCAATGACCCCCATCTCCACCCTCCCCCATCCCCTGCCTGTATTTGAGGCAGACATGCTATTTCTCTCTCTGTTGCTTTTTGTTTAGCAAAAATATGCAGTGGGAATTTCTGATTTTTTATTTGAAAACTGAATTTTTCTATTTCAAGGAAAATCAAAGAACGATCTATTTCTTTCCACTAGATCCTAGTATTTTGGGGGGTCCACTGGCATAGTGATAGAAACATTGTTCATAGTTATTTAGCCTTGTGCTCAGAAGCAGCAGTTAAGTATATTGTCTCCTCATTCTCTACCTATATTCATGAGTAGGTGGAAAAGGAATGACCCACCTGTTTGCAGTCATGTATTGACCTGGCCTTCAGTAGAGATTTATGCAAAATTATTCTAAAGAGGAAGGTGCAGGTACATAAGGAATTATAAAAAGGTTTACACTTCGTTTTTTACTGTTCATTTCTGTTTCTAAAATCTTAGCATAATGCTAAGGTATTTTGCTGTCTGCATTTTAGTCAGCCACTAGCTTTTATTTAAAATAAAATTGAAACATCCTGAAAGAGAAGTTTGTTTGTTTTTTTTTTCCCCAGAAAGGTCTCTGGACCTTTCTCTTAATTACTGATTTACATGCCATAACTAATGCAGAGACACTTTAAACTTCCTTGCCTAAGGATTTTCACAACACATAGTTCCTCTCTTCAGGAACCACCACACTATGCATGCAGGGTTGTGTGAAACTCAGTTAGTTCACTGTCTGATGAAACGCATGAGCCATGTACAAATGATTGTGATAAATTATTCTGCTAATCTAGAAGGCAGAGCTGGAATAAGGGCATATCTGGTAGATGTAACTAAACTTCTAGCAAAATAAGGAGAAAATAAAAGGTTGACATGTTTAAAAAATCTTATTGTCTTGTGTTGTTGGTCTCTTCCTGTTTATTAAATTAAGGGATTCTTGAAGGCAGGGAGTGGTACCTGACAGGAACTTACATACAATAGGACTTTAGCTATGTTACTTGAGTATATATCTTCAGTTTCTGTGTTGTTCGATGTCAATTTCAAAATTAACATCACTAGATTCTAATCTCCTGGCTCTGAACTCAGAAGTTGCTCCTGGCAGGCACACGGGGGTGGGGGGGGGGACTAAATGGGTTGCCAGGATTCAAACCACCTTCAGTCCTGGGTTGGCTGTGTGCAAGGCAAATGCACTATCTCTCCACCCCCAGAACAGACATTCTATTTCTCTCACTCACTACCATTGTCATGATCATTGTCAGTGTAGTCATCTTCTTCAACTGAACTCACCACTCTTTGTGGCAAGCTTCATATTGTGGGCCAGACCTTCCAGCACTCATTTCTATTGTGTCTGTGTATTATTACAATAATGTCTTTTACTTTTCTAAAAACCCATAGATAAGAGAGACTATTCTGTATCTATCTCTATTTCTCTCCTTATTTATATCTCTCTCTGACTTATTTCACTCAGCATAATAGATTCCATGTCCATCCATGTATACAAAAATTTCATGACCTCATCTCTTATGATGGCTGCATAGTATTCTATTGTGTATATTTACCACAGTTTCTTTATCCATTCATCTGCTGTCAGGCATTTGGGTTGTTTTCAGATTCTGGCTATTGTAAATAGTGCTACAATGAATATAGGTGTGCAAAAGGCTTTTTTTGTGTTGTGACTTTTCTTGTTGTCAAGTTTCCTGGTTGGTAGAGGCTGAAAATTAACTCCAATATACAACCCTAAAGTCATGCCAAGGATTTGATGGAGATTAAAAGTGCATATAAAATTATAGACTAAAGGCAACTGCCATGTAAGGACAGTAATTGGCTTGAAATTGTTCTTCACAGTATTTAATCTAGTTACCTTTCCAATTATTCTTTGTCACTTACCTCTTATAGACTGCTTTTGGGGACTGGAGAGATAGCATTAGAGGTAAGATACTTGGTCCAACCTTGGTCCAGTTCCCCAATTTGAACCCAGAGCACTGCCAGGAGTCATTCCTAAGCACAGAATAAGGAGTAAGTCCTGAGCATCATGTGTGTAGCTCAACCCAAAACCCCCTGGAAAAAATTGGTGAAGGTAGATAGCAACAGATCCTGTTCCCTTTTAAATGCCAAGATTAAGTGCTAAATAATCTTAGCTCTATGCCCAATTTATCTCCATTACATTATACCAAACTGGCTACTGGACATTCCTTGGGGGTTTTATATTCATTTTCTCTAAGTTAGAACTCTTTAATTCACTATCTCTCATTCCCTTTGATAGAGATAACCCCCTGTACCCACCTATCTGCTGAGCCATGAGCTGTTTTTTTTTTTTCACAGTCTGTATCTCAGTGGTTTCCAGACTTCTTGCCATTACTACAAACCTCTAATATGTGCCCACTCTGCAGCCCACTACCTGAGTCTTCTACTAGGTTCTAAGTTAAGAATTAGTACAGTGGGTAAGATGCTTGCAGATCCCATATGGTCCCCTGAGCACCACCAGAAGTGAGCGCAGAGTTAATGATAACCCCTCAGCATCACTGGGTATGACCCAAAAAAACAGTCTCCAGCCTGCTTTTTTTTCTGTCTAGTGTCCACAGAGAAGCTGAGTGATCTTTCAAGTCTCCAAAGAAGAACTAGTACAGTCTGAACTCCTTAATACAGCTGTTAACTTCCTAGAATTTCCTACAGTTTTGACGATTCAGATTTTTTTAGTTTTATCCCCTGCCACCCTGGCTTCATGTCTTTTTTTCCTCAGGGAGTAACACATCACTTGAGTTCTCATGTGTCAACTAAATGAACCAATAAACCCCAAGTTAGGAGGATGAGAGGCACTTACACAGAATATCTACCTAGTGAATGCACAGGTGCTCCCTGCAGTCTATGTTCAAGAGGGAACTTGAATCCTAGAGAAAGGACTTGTCAGTGGAGTGGATGGTGGAGCTATGTACACACACTCACACAGACATCTTAGACATGCTTGCACATTTACACAACTTAGACATATAATCACACACAAGCACTTGCATAACTTATACACATACACACACAACTTACATGCATATACATATATGTGCACCTTACCCTTACCACACTAAGCTATTTGAGGGTTTTTTTAGTGCCCGGTAGTATCACAACTCAGTTCCACACAGCTTCTGCCTCACCCACAGAGCACACTTCATCTCTCTGACTCAGGCTTAGGTTGACCCTTACCTGACCTTCCCCTCCAGGCTTTCAAAGGCTGACAGTGCAGCAGTGTCTGTCACCACTTCCATACCTTCTGGTCACGGTGGCTTCTGGGCTTTGAGGGCTTTGTTAATGTCATGTCTGTTACCTACTGGTGCACTGACCATGTGCCACTTCTAGACCTCAGATTCTGGACAGTATGTCTTTACCGCCTCTGGAGTGATGGGAATAGGTCTGTTGTCATCCTGTCCAGTCTGGAAAAAAGGGACTCTCGATCAGGTGCGTTGATTTTGAATGGGCCCAGGGGATGTTTGGCCAAGTGAAAGACTGAGTTGCCCATTAAGCTATGTTTGTCTTCTCAGTACTCAGCTCATCTGTCCTCTCACCTCTCTCCAGCCTTTACACATGTCCCCCTCCTGTCACCCTCAGAATGAGCAGGCAGTCCTCACAAATGACCATACATTTGTCTCTTCTGCCTCCACAAGTCTCGGCAAGCTTCCCAGGTTTTAACTCGTCTTGAGCTTCACTTTGATCACAAGCTTTTCCCGCTTAGGATCCTTCAGCCATACCTCATTATGGGAAATGGTGCCCACACTCCTCCTTGGGGTCCTCATTGCCACCCTGAACCCTGTGCCTCACTCTCCAGTCCACAGCCAAGCGTAGCTCTGGCACAGGCTGCAGAGGCTTCACCTTTCATCTCTCTTCCTTTGGTCCATTATACCTGGACTGGAATAACTTCCCCTGCTCCCATTTGTTAAATTATAGTCAGGGGGCTGGAGAATTAGTACAGTGGGTAAGATGCTTACAGATCTTATATGGTCCCCTGAGCACCACCAGAAGTGAGTGCAGAGTCAATAGTAACCCCTGAGCATCACTGGATATGACCAAAAAAACAACTACTAAAACCATGCTCATTGGGTTCTTTTAATTTTTTTATTTAGTTAGTTAGTTAGTTTTTAGATCACACCCGGCAGCGCTCAGGGGTTACTCCTGGCTCAATGCTCAGAAATTGCTCCTGGCAGGCTTGGAGGACCACATGGGATGCTGGAATTTGAACCACCGTCCTTCTGCATGCAAGGCAAACTCCTTACCTCCATGCTATCTCTCCAGCCCCTGGGTTCTTTTTATTTTTAACTACTAGACAAAATGCACCTCTCACACTCTAATGCACTCTCCCAGCCAAGGGCAATGCTCTTCTTTTTGCACTGAAGATTCATCTATATCACTCATAGCTCCTCGCTCTACACAGCTTCCCTTGTCCTAATGCACACACTGCCTGTGCTATACAGGGCGTGGTGCTGAGCATTCTTCCAATGTCTGCCACCTGCAGAGCACTGTATCACCCATACTGTGGGTATAGCCAGGAATGACTCTTTGTTGTGTCCCTTACCTCTAACGTACTCTCCTCACTCCTAATTCCCCACTGTCTTGCATCCTCTCTTTCCAGTGTAAGAAAGGAACATCCTGGACCTCACCAAGCTTCACTGCAGAGCGACACCAAATCTTTTCATAGCACATGAGTTCATGGTATAACAGAGTGTCACAACGTGGACAATGGAATTATGGGGAGCAATGCAGTAGAATCACTAAGTGCAATAGTCAGTAGCATTTTCTGTTGGCATCCTAAGGAAGGCAAATGTATATGGGAGCATTGAGTGATTATTTTTCTGAAAACAAAGAGCTAGACAAAATAAGTTTGTGAACAGCTGCTCTAAAACATTGCATGGTACACAGTGCATGTGATGGGAAATTGTGCTGAAGTGCATGCTTCATTTGAGAGTTCCTCTAGGGTTCACATAGCCATATCCCCTGGCTCCTAATGGGGACTGTTTTCTCACTCCAAGATTACTAAAGTGTCCTAACTAGTCTTTTTGCCCCAGAATCTACTCAGCTCACTACTCCCACAGCTCTTTTTGTCAATATCCACCCCAGTTGTAGAAGGGTAGGAGATTTGCATTTCCCTGCCTTTCTTTTTCATATGTCCTAAATGTAGAATCACTTGCCTTACACTTCCTTTCACTTACATCTGTCCCTGCTCCTCCCACACACAAATGCCTGCTTTTCTTAGTTGCCTTTCCACGTGACTGCACTTCTCCTCTCTGGCTCTGAGCTCCTGGTTTTGTGTAGTAAGTGTACATAGAGAGTGACAGTGAACCAGATATATACTAAGTTCTCTAAGCACACAGAGGAGAGGCCCCAAATGCACTGTTTGCTGTCTCAGGGCTCTTAGTGACTGGATGGAAATCAAAGGAGACCTAGGATCTATAGATAACCTATGAAAGAGAAACTGAATTGTTTGGGGTATCTATCCAGCCATCAAAATTTCCCCAACTCTATTTTTTGTTTGTTTGTTTTTGAGCCACACCCAAAGGCTCTCAGTGGTTACTCCTGGCTCTGTGCTCAGAAATTCTCCTAGTAGGCTCGGGGAACTATATAAGATGCCAGAAATCAAACCCATGACCCAGGTCGGTTGTGTGTAAGGCAAATGCCCTATCCACTATGCTATCATCCTGGCCCCCCAACTCTATTTTTTTTCAACATTTATTTTTCTCTTTGCCTCTATAATACTAATTATCCTGCATTATGTGTTTTCCACTTAATCAGATCTGCTTTATATGATTATTTAAAAGTGTTCTATACTAATTTCTTCAAAGGATAGATTTAAGTGTCTCAGAGTAAGGTCAAGGCCTCACATTTTATACTTTTGGTTAGTTGGCATTTGTTTCTATAACAGAATATCTCCTACCCAAATACCTCCATTTTTCACCACCATGAACAGTTCTTTAGGAACTGGTTTAGTTGTATCTGAATTATCTAGAATAGCAGAAGGCTAGAATGTGGCTCACAAATCAGCCACCTGTTTTTGAAAGTATCTATGGACAATGAGTACACAACCATTCCCACTGTATTTATAACTCTTTCACAGAATGGCTGAGTTAAGCAGTTGCAACATACTAATGCAAATGAAGCTGATAAGGTCAGATTCCAAGTTGTAGAAATCACTAGTGAGCTCAGAGTCACTGATGAGGTTGGATCTGAAGCAAGTAGAGCACTCACAAAGAAGCATCCACTACGGGAGAATAACTCAAATTATTGTAGGTGGGAAATGGATATTTATATTAAGGGAGAATAAGGAGTGGATTCTGTGTCAGCCAATCAGGTAGGATGTGAGAGGAGATTACAACAGGGTGTGTGCTTCTGTGTTTAGGGAAGACAGGGTAAGATTAGGGAAAGCAAGGGTATGTGCTTCAGGTGTTAAAACAAGGTGTATGTTAGTATCTACTTACTAACACTCATTTTGTGTCCTAGGATGGTCTCACTCTAAGGTCTAGTAATTGGCTGGCTAGTCTGAGGGCAGCCTCACTCAGGATGATCTCTGTATTATATGGTCTTCATTCTTAAGAAAGTTAGCCCAGAATTGTTCATTGAGGTTATAGAGTTCTGAGAGGGTTCATGAGAGGGCACACCCCAGAATGCATGCATTGTTCACTTTTCTACTATAGCCACGCCTTCTGTTGTCCCCTTAAGTAAAAGTCAGTCCTGTGGTCAAGTCCAGAGTCTGTGTCAGAGGAACCATCCCAGAAACTGATTTGAAGGAGAGAATTACTGAGAAATAATATAAGGGTTAAGGCTCCTGTTTTGCACATGGTCAACCCAGCTTGATACCTGGGACCACATATGATCCCTGAGCTTCACCAAAGGAATCTCTGAACACAGAACCAGGAGTAATCCCTCAGCACTACCAAGTATAGCCCAAAAACTAAAAAGAGAATTCCATATTACTGTAGCCATTACAGGAAGCAGCTCACTGTACTAGATAATTTTCTCTAACCATTCTTCCCTTCTGTTGCACTGACCATATGGTGTATATGCTATCCAGCCTTGAAGAACTGAATTAGAATCATTAATATTTTCTGGGATCACATAGCTTATAAAAATACAGTGTTCTGGGTGCACTCATAGTCACCAGGAGATAGTAATAGTCAAGCTTGTAGACCTGACCTTGAGAGCACGTAGGAAGACATAGTGCTTTGTGTCCTTCCTGTCTAATTGTGTCATGACTCCACTCCCAGATCATCTTAATTGTGACTTTTCATCCCTTCACAGTCTCCTCCTCTTATCCCCCACCAACTCTACTCACCCTTTCTGTGGACTATCAAGCATGCACAGGACCTGCTCTATGATTGCCAGCTTCCTCTGCCTGAGAATCACCAGCAGATCCTTGACTACCCCACTTTCAGATTGCTTAACAATCTCACCCATCTATCACACAGAGCCCAGATATTAATTTCCTGAGTGACCTCCTCACCCCCAGTTCAGACATTGCTTCCCCTGTGGAAACTCCATGGCATTTTCAGGATTTATAAAACCCCTTCCTTGTATTGTTCCCACATGTGCCTTTTGAGATCCAGCCTTTTGGGTCCCACCATACTGCTTCTCTGATCATCCTCTTGAAAGGTTTCTGCTCTTCAGCACCCACCCAATGTCTCACGCAGTGCCAGTGGCACAGGTCACATCCTGATAAATTCTTCTCCTGCAGTGCATCCTCCTTTAAGGAACCAGATTTCATTCATGTTCATGCCCTTGTGAATGCCTTCCACAAGGGGAACTATAACTAAAAGTTGGTTGCATGAACCAGTGAGTAAATCATACATGCAAAGTGCTTTCAACATTTCCATCTCTATTTTGTCCACCATAATTCTAAAAAACCATTGATAGAAATATACTTGTCATAATATTAAATTAAGTTCTGATATACAGAGATGTATAATTAGATGTTTGCAAAGAAATACTGACCAGACCACAAAAGCAAAAAGCCTTAATGTGCCTGGTATTAGAATCTCACTTTTAAGAGCTGGAAGGTGAGGAGTATAGTCCCATTTTACAGAGAGAATCTGTGGTTTAAAGAATGAACAGTGTGTATTAATGCCCAGAGATGAGATGAGGGCCAGGAGGACTAGCTCATGATATGAAGCTTACCACAAAGAGTGGTGAGTGCAGTTAGAGAAATAACTAGACTAACAACTACCATGACAGAGTTAAGGAGTGAGAGAAGTAGAATGATTGTCTGGAATGCAGGCAGGGGGTGAGGGAGGAAGGAACAAGGGGCCAATGATGGTGGGAATATTTCACTTGTAAAGGGGGTGTTCTTTTTATAACTGAAACCCAACTACAATCATGTTTGTAATCACAGTGTTTAAATAAAGATATTATATTTAAAAAATGAACAGTATGAATTTAACACAACTAAGCGAGCTTATGTTCTTCTCAGTCATACTGCTTAAATGTATGGCTCATAGGCTGATAAGTCTTCTTAAAATCACCTGTAGATATGAAAAATCAGCTCTCAGTCTCATATCATGTACCTATTGTTTTCCTTCTCAAAGTATATGTACATCAGTTAGCCTTTGAGTGTTTTTCCCAATTATATTATTTTGTTATCCCAGGAACATCCTATTATTGGACATAACATGATATAATGTGATGTGATATTTCATGCTGCTTAGCAAAAATGAGAATGATGATTGGATGCTCCAATTTCCTTGGGTAGTAATTAGCAGGCACACTCTCTCTTTTACATACCTATCCGTTAACTTGAAAATAGTAGAAAAAAATAACTTTTTCCAGTACTTCTGTCGAAGAAATTCCAGATGAACTTGTCTCTTCTTCTGAGTTCTCCCTTTGAGATTTAAAAAGCTCTCTAGTAAACAAAAACGAAAAGACAAAGATTTTTATCCGTAAGTTTAGATATTAGTTATACTTTAGAAGATATTGGTGTATACAGATTGTGACTTAAGGAGATATACCAGTTTTGAAGAAGACGCTCACTAAAATTCCCTCCTATATATGTCTGGCTTTATTTTCATTTTTCACAAATTGAAGAAAACTACCCCGGGAAGAGCCTTCCTATTTCAGCAGGAACTGAACTGTATTCAAGTCTTGGCAGAGTTGGTTCAGACTTACATTTTTCTGAGGGAGATATGTTGAAATTGTCTCACTGTTCCCAGGATTAGTCAGATTTTATTTGAGTAGCTTGTCAATGTGTGGTCACTGTACTTTAAAAAAAAAATTCTCAGAGGGGTGATAGCTATGTCAAGAGGACAGACCAAATGATATCAAATAAATCTGTAGGAAATTAAGCAAAAAAGGTTTATTGAGGGGTTGGAGCAGTGGCACAGCGGAAGGGCAGCTGACCTAGGAAGGACCAAGGTTAGATCCCCCCTGCGTTGTCCCATATAGTTCCTCAAACCAGGAGTGATTTCTGAGCACACAGCCAGGAGTAACCCTATGGGCGTCACCGGGTGTGACCCAAACACCAAAAAAAAAAAAAAAAAGGCTATTGAGTTTGGAGAAGTAAAATTTATGTTCAAATACCAAGAATTCGGTTAAAATTTAGTTCAGTCATTTTCTGTGACTGAGGTACTGAACCAAAGAAAATCTATATGTGTTTGTATTGGGCAGATCTTGGAGTAGCAAAGTTCTGTACATGGTGCTCTAGCTATCCCACTGTGAGGCTACTATTCTAAGGCTTCCAAGATTCACTTACCAGAATACCAGTAAGTAGTCTTACCCCTAACTCTAACACCCCTTTTTTTTCCAGCTAGATTTTGAGTTTTATGGAAAACTGTATCATAAAATAACCCAATTAGATAGATTCTCTCTTAAGACCCTTCAGCATTGCTGAATTAAATCTTCTATCTTCCTTCATAACTATCCCCCAAACAACATTGGGACCTTGATTATCCATAATGTCTTGCTTCTACCACTGGCTTCTGAGACATAGATAAATGTAGAAACTAATATATAATGCCACTCCTGAGAACTTGACCATGTAATTAAGATTACACAAGTCCTAAGACCTTATATATTGTCTTCTGTAGTGTCCTGACTTTTCTGTCCTGTGTTGAATGTATGTCTTATGTTTCACATAGCTTCAAAGTTATATCTTAAAGCAATTTTTGGCTCTTAACATTTTCAAGAATACAGTTCCATTGCCATAGATGAGGCTTAAGTGATAGTATACATGGTTTGTATATGTGAGACTCTAGGTTTGATCCCAATTCACATCATTCCACTCCACCCTTCCCAAACCACGCAAGCACCCTGGCACCAGCAGATGGTCCCAGAGACTGCAACTAAAGAGTAACAATACTTGCTCTTAAAAATAGCCATTTCCCTTCTTTATGTTGACTTTCTCTCTCAATTCTTCCCATTACTAATTATAACCTTTAGGATCACCTAATGGGAAAAACACTCACATGTCATGCCATCCTCTAGCTTTCACCTTCTTTACTGTTCTTCTTTGCTCAGAATGTCTTGAATACCTCTAGGTGTTATCTGTCACCTCTCCCTGTACCTCACTAATCTCGTTATAGTCCTACTTCAAACTGCTTATATCAGAAGCAACAATGGCCCTTCCATGCTTCATCTTCCTTAGCAGAATCCAACATAATCATCCACTCCCTTATTTGCCAGGAATAGTCCCAGGTCTCCTGGCACCACTGCAGAGACTCCTTATTAAACAAAAGTAGATGAATGCATTCCCTTTTACAGTGATGAGCTGCAGACCACTGACGATAGAATTCTCTTTAAAAGAACCACTAGGAAAACACAGATCATACCCACTGAGAAACAATAGCTAGAATGACAGCATACTTTTCAACAGAAAGAGTTGAAGCCAAGAATTAGTGAAAATATCATTTTTAAAGTTCTGAAAGATACTAATTTTCCACCCAGAACTCAACAGTGATAGCTGAAACATTGTTTTCATAGAAGGAAAACTTGAGAGATTACCACCAAAAGACTTACACTGAAGGAACTTCAAAATATCTATTTCAGAAAGGAAAGAGATAATAGAAGACCATTTGAGATACAAGAAGAAATTTTAAGAAGGAAGTGAAGCATGTTGTTCAAACAGATAGGGATAGATCTTAGTAAAGGAGCCTTGCATACACCTGATCTAACTATTGTCAGCACCACTATCTCCACTGTCCCCAGCATCATGAGGTGTGGCCTTGGAGCCCCTGAGCACTGCTAGGAAAGGCTTCAGTGGTTTCCAGTACCACAGAACCCAAACATTACACTAAATCAACCCTTTTGGCTGAATATTCACACCCTGAGCACTGTTTGAGAGTTCATTTCAAAAGAAAAAAGGAAAGGAAAAAATGTAATTAATTTTCTGCTAATAAGGGCCACAAACATCACAAAAATGATGTTCAAAGGCTTCTCCTAGTTTGGTGCTCAAGGGTCACTCCCAGCAGTGCTTGTGGTAGTGTACAGTGCTGAGAATTGCAAAGAATGAACTTCAGCCCATTAGACGTTCTCCACAACTCCTAAACAAGTGTTCTTGTTTTAATATAAGTATATGAAAAGTAGGATTAAAGGAAAACATTATATTGTATAGAAACAAATGCAATTCTATTATACACAATATATTTATAAAGAATCCAAGATTACTAACACAGTAAAGTTGATTTTTAATCAATAGTTATATAGCTATATCATGTTTGAAAAAGCGTCTTGCATGAAAGAACAAAAGGTGTTAAAAATAAAACAATGGAAAGTAAAATTGTAGCAGATACTAATTACGAGGAGGATATAAGAGCCTGGAATGAGTCTCAGGAGTAGAGCACATGCAGCACACGTGTGTTTCCCTGGGTCTGAAACCTGGTGTTACAGAATGAGTGAATTTATGCATGCATGAATAATGGAAACTAGAGTAATTAACCTCATGAATATCAGCCAAGTAGGCTTTAAGAAAAATGTGAATGAGAAAGAAATTGATATTGGGGGCTGGCGAGGTGGCGCTAGAGGTAAGGTGTCTGCCTTGCAAGCGCTAGCCAAGGATCAGGACCACGGTTCGATCCCCCAGCGTCCCATATGGTCCCCCCAAGCCAGGGGCAATTTCTGAGCGCTTAGCCAGGAGTAACCCCTGAGCATCAAACGGGTGTGGCCAAAAAATCAAAAAAAAAAAAAAGAAATTGATATTGATTAATAAATTTTAATTCAAAAGGCATAATGTTTGGGCCGGAGCAGTAGTGCAAGCAGTAGGATGTTTGCCTTGTGCATGTTAACCTAAGCTGGACCTCGGTTTGATCCCCTGGTGTCCCATATGGTCCCCCAAGCCAGGAGCGATTTCTGAGTGCATAGCCAAGAGTAACCCCTGAGTGTCACTAGATGTGACTCAAAAAAAATCAAACAAAAAGGCGTGTTTCATTTAAAATAACCTTGATATCCAGAGTGAGAGAAACTCTTCACCCAGTACTCATCTGATATTGGGTTAATATCTAAGATATACAAGATATTGATAAGCTTAAGAAAAAAACATCTAATACAACCCAGAAATAAGGAGAAGAAATGAACAGACATTTCCTCAAAGAAGAAATACAGACGACCAAAAGGCACATGAAAAAATGCTCCACATCACTAATCATCAGGGAGATACAAATCAAAACAACATTGAGTTATCTCACACCACTAAGACAGGCATACATTACAAAGAACAAGAACCAGTGCTAGTGTGGATGCAGGAAGAAAGGGACTCTCACTGCTGGTGGGAATGCCATCTGGTCCAGCCTTTTTGGAAAACTATGGATTTCAAATTCTTTCACAAAAGAAATTGAAACTAAGCTTCCAAATGATCCAGCAATAGCACTCCTAGTGATATATTCTAGGAATAAAAAGCACAATACAAAAATGTCCTCTGCACATGTATGTTCTTTGAAGCTCTGTTTACAATATCCAGAATCTGGAAACAACCAAGTGTCTGACAACAGATGAGTGGCTAAAGAAACTGATACATCTACACAATGGAATACTATACTGTTAGACTATACTGTTATAGCTGTTAGAAAAAAATGAAGTCATGAGATTTGCTTGTACATGGATGGACATGATTATTATCCTGAGTGAAATGAGTCAGAGGGAGAGGGATAAAAAGAATAATCTCACTTACCTGTGGGGTCTAAGGAAAATAAAAGACAGTATGGTGATGTCAGCCAGAGACAATAGAGATGAGGATTAGAGGACCAGTCCATGGTAGGAAGCTTGCCATAAAGAGCAGAGAATGCAGTTAGAGTAGAGAAGGGTCTACAATGAAAGTGGCATTGGAACTTACACTGTGGACAACAACTGGGTATTCAAAGGGGATAAAGTGATATGCATGGCCTTCTTCATTAACAGCGGTGCAAATAACAGTATCAAAAAAAAAAAAAGGAAAGAGGAAGTGAAGTAAAATTTCTTCCTCTGAGGCAGGTGGGGAGAGTGGGTGGGAGTGGAGAGGGCTTCAAGAAAGGTTAGGGAGAAACTGGGGACACTGGTGGTGGTAAATGTGTTCTGGTGAAGACTGTTGTACATTGTATGACTGTAATTAAATCATGGACAACTTTGTGGGGGGGGGGAATACCTGTACCATTAACAACCTTGTAACCATGGTGTTTAAATTTAAAAAGAAATTTAAAGAGGAAAAATAAAATAAAATAGCCTTGAGGTAGAAAACCAAGTATCTTAATAAAACTGGAGAAACTTCACATTTCTGCAGATTATAGTTGAAACAAATAATTCATCAAGAGATATAAAATTTAGGCAGCTTAGTTAAATAACTTGATTTATAGAATAGGTAAGGAATAACAGGTAAGGTGTAAGGAAACTTAAACCTAACAATTAGAATACATATATTGTTTACAGTGAGTTACAAAAATTGACCTCACACTAAACCACAAATAAGTCTTACTAGAGTTCCAGGAATCACTAAAATAATGACTGTAGTCTTCAATCAAAATACAATTAAATTAGAAGTCAGTAACTAAAAAATAAACCCCTCAAAATTCCCCTTATTTTTGGAAATTTGAAAGCATTTCTAAGTAACTCATGAAAGAGTTATGAAAGGTATCATTATGGAAAAATGTTCATACTAGAATTGATATATTATATGTCAAAGCTTGTGGGATGCAGTGAAAGTTGTACTTAGAGGAAAATGTATAGCTCAAGTGTTTACCAGGAAAGAAAAAAAATAAAAATTAATAAAGATAATTTTAAGATAACTTTGAGAAGGTTAGAAAGAGAAGGAGAAATGGAGGCGTAATTAACAAAGATAAGAAAATAATTAAAAACAAAAACATTAGCCATATAGGGGATCATAAATAGCTGAATGGAAATAATAATGTGAAATTTCATTAAAAGGCAGATAGAAATTTTTAACTCCATAAGCAGTAAATAAACTTGTCACTCAGCTATGCTCTTATGATACATAATCAGTACATACATAATTTGTTATTGTAGTAATAAATTGAATGGATGTGATTTTCAATAAAAAGTTGGAGCCAGAGCTATAGCACAGTGGTAGGGCATTTGCCTTACATGCAGCTGATCCAGGATGGATGGGTGGTTTGATCCCCCGGCATTCCATATGGTCCCCAAAGCCAGGAGCGATTTCTGAGCGCATAGCCAGGAGTAACCTCTGGGCATCACCTGGTGTGACGCAAAAACAGCAATAAAAAAATGTTATTTACAAATAGAGTTGGCAGGAAGGCTAGTTTTACCTATGAATCATAGTTTGCCAGCCACAGCATTAGTGTTATTATATATAAAGGGTAATGAGAAAGTTTAGCAAAATGACTAGATACTAGATTAATATACAAAAAAATATATGCCTTCTTACTACCAGGGAGAAAAGAGTAACCATTTAGTAATTATCACTCGTAATAAAAAAAATGTAAGTACCTGAGAATAAATTCTAGCAAAATTTGTTTGAGATATAAAAAAAACCTTAATCTTATTCTTATTTTTTAAGTTTTGGTTTTGGAGTCACACCCAGCTATGCTCAAAGCTTACTCCTGACACTGTGCTCAAAGATCACTCTTGGTAGGTCTAGGGTACCAGGGATTAAACCAAATCAGCTGTATGCAAAGCATTTATTGCTCTGACCTTGAAACTTAGTTCTTTTTATTTTTTTTAATCTTTTTTTGGGGGCCACACCCGGCGATGCTCAGGGGTTACTCCTGGCTGTCTGCTCAGAAATAGCTCCTGGCAGGAACAGGGGACCATATGGGACACCGGGATTCGAACCAACCACCTTTGGTCCTGGATTGGCTGCTTGCAAGGCAAACGCCACTGTGCTATCTCTCCGGGCCCAAACTTGGTTCTTTTTAATGACTCATTCTCAGTTAATGTTTTCCAGATTTTTATCTAGAGTCCTCTTTATTCTTTTAAAAATTACAAAGAATTGGAACCAGAGAGATAGCACAACGGCAGGGTGTTTGCCTTGCACGCAGCTGATCCAGGAAGGACTGTGGTTCAAATCTTGGCATCCCATATGGCCCCCTGTGCCTGCCAGGTGCAATTTCTGAGCATAGAGCCAGAGCATTGCCAGGTATGACTCCCAAAAACAAACAAACAAAAAAAATCACTAAGAACTTTAAAATGGGGCCCGGAGGGATGGCACAGTGGCGTTTGCCTTGCAAGCAGCTGATACAGGACCAAAGGTGGTTGGTTCGAATCCCGGTGTCCCATATGGTCCCCCGTGCCTGCCAGGAGCTATTTCTGAGCAGACAGCCAGGAGTAACCCCTGAGCAATGCCGGGTGTGCCCCCCCCAAAAAAGAACTTCAAAATGGTTTTGCTTTCTTATCAATATTTGCCATATAATAAAATATGTAAAGTACTTATTTTAAATAACAATTATCAACCTGCTATAAAGTAGCATAAATATTTATGAAAACCTTATATCTTTACAAAAACTAATAAGATTAATGGCATTGTCTTATATTTTTATAAATATCTTTAATGTCAATATAATAGTATACTCAATTCCAATATTTGTTTCACTAATCTGTCGTAATATTTTGGTAAATTTGATTAATAAAATCTATCAGCACACATATTGTATTTTGAAAAAGAAGGAATATTTAACAGCCTTTTCAAGTAATTATAATAATTCAATAATTTAAATATCTAATAATTTTTAAATACTTTATTAGACTTTGACATATAGAAATTGCTTAAAGGTTAGTTACAACACAGAATCTAAAACCATATCAATAAATTTTCATATTTCATTACATTTAAATTCATAGATTACCATGAATATTGAATTGATGTTACAAAAATTAAGACTTTTTAAGGGCATGACTATTTTTTTAAATAGGTTTACTGACTTCCCCAGACTTTCCAAATGGTACCATTTCTAAAACATCACACTTTTATATTACCACTAATTTTATCAGGAAAGTTTTTAAATATTGTAGAATTGTCAAGCTCACGTAAGTAGATAAACATTTTTCAAAATTCTGATTTTTAGAACTCTGAATTTTATTGTTGGGATCAAATTCCAATCGTTTTTTAAATGACAGTTTGCCTTTTTTTTGTTAGTTTTTAAGTATATATTTGCCAGATATCTAAATCGGAATAACCATAGTTTTACAAACTTTCTTTTGAGAGTAAAAATGGTATTACATGAAGATGTCTTGTTCAGCTTACAACTCAGACAGTCCCACAAATGTTTTTTTCTTATAACAAATGGATTTTATTTTTGACACAGAATTAGAATGGTATGTATCAGATATAGGTATTTGATGTGTATTTTATACAAATAATTTCTTGGTATTTAATCAAGTACATTGTTAACTAAAACTAAAACTACTGCCTTGCTTTCTGTTGAGGCACCAACAATTGTACCCACCATTATATTTATACCATCAACATAAATGCCCACCTGTGAAAGAGACAAATAGCATTTCAATAGTATTATGAAAATAATATTGACTACATTGGCTTTTTGGGAGTGTCTTATAATCCCCACACATCCTGAAATGGGCTATCATATACTTTAATGTGGCTTTCTCTTCCTCAGATCTCAGCTTGTACTACCACAGAGAAAGATATCCTAAAGAAAGTTCTGATGACTTCCTGTTAAGTCACTCAATTTTTTGATATTATTTGACCACATACTGATCCTTGATAGTTTATTGGGTTTTTGTTCATTCATTCTTATTATGTTTCCCACAACTGGACTATAAGCTAACAAAAAATGTAGAACTTGATGTTAAATGAAATGAGTATCTCCAAACCCTAAAATAGAGGCTTGTTACTTGAAGACTCAGTCAATGTTTGAGAAGTGATTGCTTAAAGATAAAATGATACTTCATGGCTTGGGAGTCTCTTTAAGATGGTCTTAGAACTGAAACTAGGTATTTCATTCCCTCTCTAGATTATGTGGATAATAACAAAAGAAACTTGAATGTTCACATTTTACATGTTAAGTGTTTTGTTTGTTTGTTTTTTGGTTTTTGGGCCACACACCCAGTGGTATTCAGGGGTTACTCCTGGCTGAGCTCAGAAATCACTCATGGTAGGCATGGGAACCATATGGGATGCCGGGATTCAAACCACTGTCTGTCCTGGGTAAGCTGCATGCAAGGCAAACGCCCTACCACTGTGTTATTTCATTACATTTTTAAGTCAGTCTTCACAAGAACACCCCAAACTATGCATGTCTTAAATCTGACAGAAAAAGCATCTGAAGATCAATAAGAACTATTTAAAACCTAAAAATATGAAAATAATTAGAGCCAAAAATTGAATTCATATCATCTTACTTCCTCCTAGGTAAAATAGTAATTGTTTGGATACTCATTAAGACATACTCATAATCATTGCTCTGAGTGCCAAGGTTTCAAGAATTGGCTGCCAAATGATGAAGCAGTAGTCATTCAGAAAGCATGTTTATTCAAGGGAATTTTTTAATAATTAAAATTGAAACTCTGAAATTATAACAAATGAGCAGTCACTTTTCAAAATTAACTTCTTTGCACATTTGAGAAGTGTTTAGTTCATCCTCAGTTCCCAAGAAAGCAGTGTATGTTTTCGGTCATTTGCCCAGTTCTTAGGATCATTCATAAGAACTTGAGCAATGGCAAATGAACTTAAACTTTTCATGTGGCCTTCACAGCAAAGCAATGTCTTACCTTCCTTGGCACCTGGTTCTCTCTGGTGGGAAATAAGATAGGATAACATGGATGTCAGCATGTAGACTTAGATCTGAATTTAATCTCTTTTAATAGAGATCAATTGATCTTCTGGGCATTAGTAAAAAGTCACCTGTAGAACATAAGAGTATGAACCTATCTAAAGAATATCTTCCCTTTAGATATATTCTCTATATATCTGATATCCAAAAATAATTTTCAAGAGACTTCCAAGGAAGCTCCAGAACTAGTCCTCTAGGCACCAAGGATAACTTTTTTGTAATCAGTTCCCTGGGATGGTATTCCTAGATCAAAGTTACATCTGTAAATGTTTTTGAAGAAAAACATGTTCGGGTGATCTCTCTGAGATCTTAAGTCATGCAAGAGAGAACTCAGAACCAGATTCACACATTTGCAGAAGTAGCTGTTGGCAGGGTCTTAATTTTTTTCCCCATCTGAAAGTCCACAATTATCTGTTAAATTAATTTTCACCCTCAATTAAAAATATAAGTACTCTGAGAAACTACAGGCAGTTCCAAGGTTCTGGAAGCTAATTTAAGCTCGGAACACACAAAGGTGTTCTGCTTTATCGAGGCACCTATGGGGTGAGGACTAGACAGCATGAGAGGAGTTGGGGAAGAGGGGATTGAGTTGGTGTAGATGATACATACCGGTCTCCTCTCTAGTGGAGGCTATCTAGTCATCCATATTCTAGCTGGCAGTAGATTCTTTCATACAATGGGAAGCTGACTGGAGAGCTAAAACAGCTGTCCTATGGTTCACTCACTGATCTAGGCCCAGTGTCTTCCTCAAGGTACCAGAGAAAAATGGTCTTTAGGCCAGGGTCCGGGCATGGCCACACCTAGAGGTGTTCAGGGCTATTTCTGTCTCTGTTCTCAGAGGTGACCACTGGAGTTAATTGGTGTCAGAAATATATAGTGCCTGGAATCAAATCAGATCCATCCACAGCATGCAAGGCCTCCTGTATGTATATCTAGCCCCCAAAACTAATGGTTTCTAGAACTTGTGTAGTCTGCAAGCTAGCCCTGCATTAATGACTTCAATGGTCGTGTGTGTGTGTGTGTGTGTGTGTGTGTGTGTGTGTGTGTGTGTGTGTGTGGTTTTGGGGTCATACCCGGCAGTGCTCAGGGGTTATTCCTGGCTCCAGGCTCAGAAATTGCTCCTGGCAGGCACGAGGGACCATATGGGACACCGGGATTCGAACCAATGACCTCCTGCATGAAAGGCAAACTCCTTACCTCCATGCTATCTCTCTGGCCCCGACTTTCATGGTCTTGAAGACACATTTTAACTTTTCTGTTCCTTTCATTCTTAGAGTCACATTCATAACCCTTAAGCACCATGGGTAGAAAAGCTTGCAGAGTATAAAAAGAAGCATAAAATAGGTGTGTGCTTAGGTTTTTAAACACATATTCCTTAGAGGGCTGCTCCACTATGCTTGTGTACATTCCACAAGTAAGACTGAATCTATGGAGGTGCTGGAAAGGTAGCATACACCTGTCAGAAATGCTTCTCGAATCTAGCTGATTAGATTAGGGGGTGAAGCCCCACATTGGGTCATGTAACTTTAAAATTTTCTTTACAATAAATTTCTTTATGATTTATTATCAATAAATGTTTGGTCCCTCTACCTGCTTTATATACCTATAGATCCTGGGTTGTGTAGAAATTCCTCAGGTCAAAAAGTTTAAGAAGCTTTTGCTGCAAAAGCATTTCCAGGAACTATATGCCTCATACCATCTACCCTTGGGCCCCAGGATAATCCAAGGGGGTCACAGATGTAAATGGAATGCCATGGTGACAGCCAACATCAGGGGGTGGGGGCCCATAGGCCACAGGAAAGAAATAAGGTGAGAAAGGATCATGGCTGAAAAAAGGATAAAAGCACTGGTAGAAAGCACATTGCAAGGTTCCAACTTCTCTTTTTTTTTTATGTTTGATCCTTTTGTTTGTTTGATCCTATGTAAACTTCCTTGTGTCTGTTGTTTTGATTTGTTTCTTTAGGATTGTTGCCAGAATTTAAGGAGTCTCTGACTTCTTAAAGAGGAAGCACTCAGAAATTAAAATGTGGGCTAACTCAAGTTGACAATGCACACACATCTGATGGCATTCTCTGCCGAATGATGCTAATATTAAAAGGTTTAGTTACCTAACATGTAAATTCTCTTATTTCCCATTAATGAGCACACCTAACTCAAATGTAGACTTAATTGAAAACCTTCTGATATCTTAGATCAGTCTCTTGCTAAGCGCACTTGAAGCTGATCACTTTAACAGGGAAATATCTGTAACTCAGTGGACAGAGCATCCAAGAAAGTCTGTTATGTCTACTGTCCTCTGGCTTCCTATCAGCCTCCAACACCTATTCATCAGGCTACCCAGGGAAGACTGAAGCTTTTTTTAACGTTATGTAACTCTTTAGGGGATATTTGTTGTCTTTGAGCCATCCAGCAGTGCTCAGATACTTTATACTATCTCTCCCTCCTTGGAAAACAATTCAAAGTAATTACCTTCTTTTTGGGAGTAGATGTGTCATGTAGTCTTTGTACATTTAACAACAAGCTTAAGCGAAAAAGTATTTAGGGTCCCAGATATATTAGCTGACCCTTCTTACAAATTTCAGTTTATTGTCCTTACTCCATTTTCTTAGTTAACTCCTACTTTGTTATTTAGAACCAGCTGATGGGGTGGGGGGTCATGTGGCTCAGTCTTAAAGTAGATGTTTTACATGCAGAAATCCTGGCTTCTCTCCAGAGCACCAAAAGATAATGAAAAGTTACAGAATTCAGCTCAGTCATTGATACAGAAAGTCCCATCTTGCTGCATGCTGAAATACCTCTGCAGTGGAGCCATCTGTTTGCCTGGTCAACTTTGTATGTGTTCTAAAGCAGTGGTTTTTCAACCTTTTGACACCTGTGCAGATGAATGAAAATAGAATGTGTTCACAGACCAGATACTGTCTGGTCTGTATTTGTATTTACTGAATACAATGGTGTTATTTATAATAGTATTCTTTTTTGGGGGGGGGAGCACAGCTGGTGATGCTCAGGGCTTACTCCTGGCTATGTGCTCAGATGTCGCTTCTGGCTTGGGGGACCATATGGGACGCTGTGGGATTGAAACACAGTCCGTCCTAGTCCGTCTGCAAGGCAGACGCCCTATCGCTTGTGCCATAACTCCAACCCCTTCTTATTCATTTTTAAATCACTCTAACTGATCCAGCATGCCTTGTGTTCAGAGGCAGTAACTTTTTCATAGGGAGCAAGAAATTAACAGCAGTTGATAACCATAGGTTCTTAAAATATTTTTGTTTTCTGACTGAGCACTTAGCAATGGGACTGGCATGTGGTAGACATTCAATATTTCCTGGATCTATAAGTGATAGGACTGTTCCATATTTTTTAAGTTTCACACAACTCTCCTCTTCTTGAATGCTTGAGGGTTTTTTTTTTATAATGTTTGAGTAACTAAAAGGGAACAGACTAGCTCTCATTAGAAGATATCAATAATTTTCAAAACAGACTTTATTAGACTTGCATAGAATACATGAGAAGGCTCACCTGTATATAACTTAGGCACTTTTTTTTGTTGTTGCTCTGTTTGGGGTTACTTCGATCTAGATGCTTGAGGTTCACTCCTGGAAGTGCTTCAAAACACTATGTACTACCTGGAATAAAGCCTGAGCCTACTTCACCCAAAGCATTCAGTTCCAGCCATTGAGCAAGTTTCCTTGGACCTAGAGTCTAGTTTTTTTGTTCTGTTTTGTTTGGGGAATTGCTCTTGGCAGTGCTCACTCTGTGTTGCCAGAGATCAAACCCAGCCCTCCTGTTGAATGCACATGATAGCTCTGCTCTTTGAGCTCTCTTTCTAGTCCTGGAGTCTTTGCTGCTTCTTTAAAAGATTGCATAGCTAGGAAAAGTATCTCATTACAGTGAAACAACCATGCAGAAAAGAGCAAGAGCTGGTGATCTTTAACTGAGAGAAGGCCGGAAGGAACACTGACTAAACATAAAGAAAATCATAAAAGATTGGTGATATCTGGCAGAAGCCATCTTGGGCCATGCAGTTTCCAGCTGCCTGAGACTGGATTTCATCAGCATTCCTGCTGGTGATCCTGCCTGCTTCAGAGGTGGATCGGGAAGTACACACACTGATTCCTGCTGGTTTCTGCTGGGAGTCAGAAGGGTACAGAAGCCATCTTGGGCCATGCGGTTTCCAGCTGCCTGAGACTGGATTTCATCAGCGTTCCTGCCTGTGAGGTGATCCTGGCTGCTTCAGAGATGGTTCGGGATGTACACACACTGATTCTTGCTGGTTTATGCCGGAGGTCAGAAGGGTGCAGGATCCATCTTGGGTCATGCTGTTTTTAGCTGCCTGAAACTGGATTTCATCAGCGTTCCTGCTGGTGATCCTTTCCGCTTCAGAGGTGGGTCAGGATGTAGACACACTGATTCCTTCTGGTTTCTGCTGGGAGTCAGAAGGGCGCAGAAGCTATCTTGGGCCATGCAGTTTCCAGCTGCCTGAGACTGGATTTCATCAGCTCCTGCCAGTGATCCTGCCTGCTTCAGAGTGAGAGACAGAATTCAGGAACTCTGCTGGAACTCAGATGCCAGCACCCCTATCTACCTGTCTTCTGTGCTCTACTCCATTTTCAGCCTGATTTCATCCTGTGTGTGTCTGATCTGCAGATGGCTCACCTTCCCTGGAGACTTCCCTAGGGGTGAGCTTCCACACCCAGAAAGGGGAAGCCGCTGAACTCTGCTGGAACTCAGATGCTAGACCCCTATCTGCCTGTCTTCTGTGCTGTGCTCCATTTTTGGCCTGATTTCATCCTGTGTGTGGCTCATCTGAGAACGGCTGGCCTTCCCTGGAGGCGAGTTTACAAGCCCAGAAAGGGTGGAGCCAGAGGAGCATGGCCGCTCTGATTCCCGGTGTGCACATCATTTAGCCAATGAATACAACACGTAGAAAAACTGACAATACAAGTGTGACAATGGGGAAACAACGCAGGCCAGCACCAGACATAGAGAATGATGATGGCAACTCTGATGACTTGAACATGACCAACCAACTAGTCAGTCTCTCAGATAAGGAGTTTAGAGTCACAATATGGAAGATGTTCAAAGAGCTCAAAGAAAGTATAGAAGAGAACACTAATAAGAATCAAGAGAATATGAAGATAGAAATCAGAAAACTCCAAACTGAACTTTCAGGTCAAATAACAGGTCTGAAAAACTCAGTAGATGAATTGAAGAAAAACATGGTTGAGCTTTCCCACGGGTTAACAGCAGTGAGGATAGAATTAGTACACTGGAAGATGAGATGAATAACAACTCCATACAAGAGAAGAAACTGAAAAAAAAAAAAAAAGCCTTAAAGCAAATGATCAAACAATAGAAAAATTACTCAAAGAATGGGAACAGATGAAAATAGAAGTCTATGATAAGCTCAACAGAAACCACTTAAGAATCATTGGAGTCCCAGAGACCCAGGAAGAAAATCTCCAGGAAGAATCAATGGTCAAGAACATAATTAGGGGCCGGGAAGGTGGCGCTAGAGATAAGGTGTCTGCCTTGTAAGCTCTACCAAGGAACGGACCGCGGTTCGATCCCCCGGCGTCCCATATGGTCCCCCCAAGCCAGGGGCGATTTCTGAGCACATAGCCAGGAGTAACCCCTGAGCGTCAAACGGGTGTGGCCCAAAAACCAAAAAAAAAAAAAAAAAAAAAAAAAGAACATAATTAAAGAGAAACTACCAGAGCTAATAAATACATGTGATCAAATCCTGCATGCCCGAAGAGTACCAATTAAAAGAGACCCCCAAAAAAAACACCCCAAGACACATCTAACTCACAATGACGAATCTCACAGATAGAGACAGAATTCTGAAAGCAGCAAGATCGAAAAGAGAAATTACATTCAAGGGAACATCCTTGAGATTTACTGCAGACCTGTCACCGGAAACACTCAAGGCCAGAAGGCAGTGGTGGGACATAGTGACAAAACTCAATGAAATAAATGCTTTGCCTAGAATACTGCACCAAGCAAAACTCACTTTCAGGTTGGCAGGAACAATACATGGTTTCACAGACAAAAACTTTACAGACTCAAAAACATTCTTAAAAGAAAAACTGAACGGCCTACTTTAAGACAATACTGACCAACAGAGACACCAAACTTCAATATAAAGATGGCACTAACTTCCAGGACAATTCTTTCAATGTCAATGGACTAAATGCACCAGTTCAGAGACACAGAGTGGCTAAATGAATCAAAAAACTCAATCCAACCTTCTGCTGCCTACAAGAAATGCACCTGAATAGTCAGAACAAACATAGACTCAAAATAAAAGGCTGGTGGAAAATCATCCAAGCAAACAACACCCATAAAAAAGCTGGAGTGGCCATACTAATATCAGATGATGCAAACTTTATACTTAGGAAAGTTGTAAGGGACAAAGATGGACATTTTGTATTCAAGGGATATGTACAGCAGGAAGAAATCACTCTCCTAAACATATATGCACCGAATGAGAGGCCAGCAAAATGTTTAATAAAATTGTTGACAAATCTGAAAAATAATATCAATAACAACACAATAATTGTGAAAGACCTCAACACTTGACAGGTCAACCAGACTGAAACCCAAGAATATACTAGACCTGAAAAGAGAAATGGAAGAAAGAGGCATAGTAGATATATACAGGACACTCCACCCCCAGAAGCCTGGATACACATTCTTTTCTAATGTACATGGGACATTCTCCAGGATAGACTACATGTTAGCACACAAAACATACTTCCATAATATCAAGAGGATAGAAATTTTGCAGGCTACCTTCGCTGACCACAAGACCCAGAAATTATATGTGAATTACAAAGGGACACAGAAGAAAAACTTTAATACCTGGAAGTTAAACAGCCTAGTACTGAATAACCAGTGGGTCCGAGATGAAATCAAAGAGGAAATCAAAATTTTCCTAGAAACAAATGACAGTGGAGACACAAACTATCAGAACCTATGGGACACAGCAAAAGCAGTACTCAGAGGAAAATTTATAGCTTTGCAAGCACACATCAGGAAAGAAGAAGGGGCATACCTGAATAGCTTAATGATGCAGATCATAGAATTAGAAAGTACTCAACAAAAGGACCCAAAAATAGGGAGACAGAAGAAAATAACAAAGCTGAGAGCAGAAATCAATGAAGTGGAAACCCGAAAAACAATCCAAAAGATCAACGAAAGAAGTTGTTTCTTTGAAAAAATAAACAAGATTGATAGACCACTGGCAAAACTAACAAAGAAAGAGAGAGTGAGAAACTGATAATTCGTATTAGGAATGAAAAAGGAGAGATCAGTACTGATATGATAGAGATCCAAAGGGTAATCAGAAACTACTTTGAGAAACTATGCCACTAAAAATGAAAACCTGGAAGAAATGAATAAATTCTTGATTTCTTATAATCTTCCACGGTTGAATGAAGAGGATGTAGCATATCTAAACACACCCATTACTATTAAGGAAATTAAGACAGTAATCAAATGTCTGCCCAAAAACAAAAGTCCAGGCCCAGATGGATTTACTAATGAATTCTTTCAAACCTTTCAAGAGGAACTTCTATAAATCCTGGCAAGACTCTTTTCATGAAATCGAAAAAACAGGAACACTTTCAAATAG
This sequence comes from Suncus etruscus, assembly GCF_024139225.1. Lineage (NCBI taxonomy): Eukaryota > Metazoa > Chordata > Mammalia > Eulipotyphla > Soricidae > Suncus > Suncus etruscus. Next base: position 58,575,527 of record NC_064851.1, on the reverse strand, counting down.
CTTTTATGAAGCTAACATCACTTTGATACCTAAACCAGACAGAGATGCTACCAAAAAAGAAAATTACAGACCAATATCGCTGATGAATGCAGCTGCAAAGATCCTCAACAAAATCCTGGCAAATAGGATTCAATGCCTCATTAAGAAGATCATCCACTACAATCAAGTAGGTTTCATCCCAGGAATGCAAGGCTGGTTTAACATCCGTAAATCTATCAACATAATACACAACATCAACAAAAAGAAAAATAGAAATCGCATGATCATATCAATAGACGCAGAGAAAGAATTTGATAAGATCCAACACCCATTCTTGATCAAAACTCTCAGCAAGATGGGAATGACAGGAACCTTTCTCAACCTTTCTCAATAGAGTTAAGGCCATCTACCACAAGCCAGAGGCAAATATTGTCCTCAATGAAGAAAAATTAAAAACCTTTCCTCTAAATTCTGGCACAAGACAAGGCTGTCCTCTCTCACCACTCCTATTCAACATAGCACTGGAAGTACTTGCTATAGCAATTAGGCAAGAAAAAGATATCAAGGAAATCCAGATAGGAAAGGAAGAAGTCAAGCTCTCACTGTTTGCAGATGACATGATACTCTACCTAGAAAACCCTAAAGTCTCTACGAAAAAGCTTCTAGAAACAATAGACTCATATAGCAAGGTGGCAGGCTACAAAATTAACACAAAAATATAAATGGACTTTCTATACACCAATAGGAATAAGGAAGAAATGGACATTAAGAAAACAACCCCATTCACAATAGTGCCACACAAATTCAAATATCTTGGAATCAACTTGACTAAAAATGTGAAGGACCTATACAAAGAAAACTATAAAACTCTGCTCCAAGGAATAAGAGAGGACACATGGAATTGGAAGCACATACCCTGCTCATGGATTGTCAGGATTAACATCATTAAAATGACAATACTCCCCAAAGCATTGTACAGATTTAATGTGATCCCTCTAAAGCAGGGTCCTCAAACTTTCTAAACAGGGGGCCAGTTCACTGTCCCTCAGACCATTGGAGGGTCTGACTATAGTAAAAACAAAATTTATGAACGAATTCTTATGCACACTGCATATACCTTATTTTGCAATGAAGAAACAAAACAGATACAAATACAATATGTGGCCCGTGGGCCATAGTTTGAGGACCACTGCTCTAAAGATACCCATGATATTCTTTAAAGAAGTGGATCAGGCACTTTTAAAATTCGTTTGGAACAATAAACACCCTAGAATAGCTAAAGCAATCATTGGGAAAACGAATGTGGGAGGAATTACTTTCCACAACTTTAAACTTTACTACAAAGTAATAGTTATCAAAACAGCATGGTATTGGAATAAAGACAGGCCCACAGATCAGTGGAATAGGCTTGAATACTCAGAGAATGTTCCCCAGACGTATAATTACCTAATTTTTTATAAAGGAGCAAGAAATCCTAAATGGAGCAAAGAAAGCCTCTTCAACAAGTGGTGTTGGCACCACTGGCTAGCCACTTGCAAAAAATTGAACTTAGACACCCAGCTAACATCATGTACGAAGGTTAAATCCAAATAGATGAAAGACCTCGATATCAGACCCAAAACCATAAGATTTATAGAACAACACATAGGTAAAACACTCCAGGACATTGAGAATAAAGGCATCTTCAAAGAGGAAACTGCACTCTCCAAGCAAGTGAAAGCAGAGATTAACAGATGGGAATATATTAAACTGAGAAGCTTCTGCACCTCAAAAGAAATAGCACCTAGGATACAAGAGCCCCCCACTGAGTGGGAGAAACTATTCATCCAATACCTATCAGATAAGGAGCTAATCTCCAAAATATACAAGGCATTGACAGAAATTTACAAGAAAAAAATATCTAATCCCATCAAAAAATGGGGAGAAGAAATGGACAGACACTTTGACAAAGAAGAAATACAATGGCCAAAGACACATGAAAAAATGCTCCACATCACTAATCATCAGGGAGATGCAAATCAAAACAACTATGAGGTACCACCTCATACCACAGAGATTGGCACACATCACAAAGAATGAGAACAAGCAGTGTTGGGGTTGTGGAGAGAAAGGAACTCTTATCCACTGCTGGTGGGAATGCCGTCTAGTTCAACCTTTATGGAAAGCAATATGGAGATTCCTCCAAAAACTGGAAATCAAGCTCCCATACAACCCAGCTATACCACTCCTAGGAATATACCCTAGGAACACAAAAATACAATACAAAAATCCCTTCCTTACACCTATATTCATTGCAGCACTATTTACCATAGCAAGACTTGGAAACAGCCAAGATAGCCTTCAACAGATGAATGGCTAAAGAAACTGTGGTACATATACACAATGGAATATTATGCAGCTGTCAGGAGAGATGAAGTCATGAGATTTTCCTATACATGGATGTACATGGAATCTATTATGCTGAGTGAAATAAGTCAGAGAGAGAGAGAAAGACGAGAATGGTCTCACTCATCTATGGGTTTTAAGAAAAATGAAAGACATTCTTGCAATAACAACTTTCAGACATGAAAGGAAAAGAGCTGGAAGTAACAGCTCACCTCATGAAGCTCACTGCAAACAGGGATGAGTTTAGTTAGAGAAATAACTACGTTTTGAACTATCCTAATAATGAGAATGTACAAGGGAAATAGGAAGCCTGTCTAGAGTACAGGTGGGGGTTGGGTGGGGAGGAGGGAGATTTGGGACATTGGTGATGGGAATGTTGCACTGGTGATGGGTGGTGTTCTTCACATGACTGAAACCCAAACACAATCATGTATGTAATAAAGTTGTTTAAATAAAAAAATTAAAAGATTGGTGATATCTATGCCATGTTTTAATGCCTTGTGATTATAAAACAAAATAACAGAAAACTTGAAAAAATACAAATCTTCTCATTCTCTCACTCATTAACATTGCCGTGATAGCTGTTAGTGTATTTATTTCTCTAATTGAACTCACGACTCTTTGTGGTAAGCTTCATATCATGGTTCAGTCCTTCCAGCCTCATCTCTATTGTCTCTGGGTATTATTACAATAATGTCTTTTATTTTTCTTAAACCCCATAATGAGTGAGACTATTTAGTGTCTATCTCTCTCCCTTTGACTAAACTCAGCATAATAGTTTTCATGACCATGACTATCCTTATATTGGAAAATTGCATAACTTCATTTTTTCCTTACAGCTGCATAGTAGCCCATTGTGTATATGTACCAAAGTTTCTTTAGCCACTCAACTGTTGATGGGCATCTGGGTTGTTTTCAGATTCTGGCTATTGTAAATAGCGCTGCGGTGAATGTAGGTGTGCAGAGGCTTTTGTTTTTGTTTTTTGTTTTTGGGTCACACCCGGCAGTGCTCAGGGGTTACTCCTGGCTCCACGCTCAGAAATAGCTCCTGGCAGGCTCAGGGGACCATATGGGATGCCGGGATTCGAACCACAACTTTCTGCATGAAAGACAAACACCTTACCTCCATGCTATCCTCCCATCCCATTCAGAGGCATTTTTGTATTGTGTTTTTGTGTTCCTAGGGCATATCCCTTATAGTGGTATAGCTAGATCATATAGGATTTCAATTTCCAGTCTTTTGAGAATCTCTGTATTGTTTTTCATAAAGCCTGGACCAGACATCATTCCCACCAGCAGTGAATGATAGTTCCTTTCTGTCCACATCCCTGCTAGCACTGTTTCTTCTTGTTCTTCGTGATGTGTGCCAGTCTTTGTGGCATGAGATGGTACTTTATTGTTGTTTTGATTTGCATCTCCCTGATGATGAATGATATGAAGAATTTTTTCATATGCCTTTTGGCCATTTGTATTTCTTCTTTGAAAAATTGTCTGTTCATTTCTTTTCCCCATATTTTGATGAGGTTAGATTCTTTTTCTTGTAAAGTTCTGTCAGTACCTTGTACATATTAGCCCCTTATCTGATGAATATTGGGTGAATAGTTTCTCTCATTCTGTGTGTGGCCTTTGTATCCTAGTCACTATTTCCTTTGAGATACAGAAGCTTCACAGCTTAATATAATCCCATTTGTTTATCTCAGCTTCCACTTGTTTGAACAGTGGTGTTTCCACTGTTTGAAAATGCTTTTAGTCTCAAGATCATGGAGTGTTTTACCTCTGTGTTCTTCTATATACTTTATGGTTCTGGCTCTGATATCAAGATCTTTAATTCATTTGGATTTGATCTTCTTTCACTTTTTTGCATGTGGCTGACCAGTTGTCCCAATGCCACTTGTTGAAGAGGCTTTCCTTGCTCCATTTTGCGTTTCTTGTCCTTTTTTCAAAAAGTAATTGATTATATGTCTGGGAAACATTCTCTGAATACTCAAATCTATTCCATTGATCTGAGGGTCTGTCTTTATTCCAATATCATGCTGTTTTAATGACTATTGCTTTGTAGGACAATTTAAAGTGAAGAAAGTGATGCCTCCCATCTTTTTCCTAAGTGTTGATTTAGCTATTTGTGGGTATTTATATTCAAAATTAATTTCAAGAGTGTTTGATAAATAAAATAATAAAAGATACATAAATAGTATGTACAGATGTTGGATTTTTTTTTTTAAGTTTTTGGGCCACACCCGGCGTTGCTCAGGGGTTACTCCTGGCTGTCTGCTCAGAAATAGCTCCTGGCAGGCACGGGGGACTATATGGGACACCAGGATTCGAACCAACCACCTTTGGTCCTGGATCGGCTGCTTGCTAGGCAAATGCCGCTGTGCTATCTCTCCGGGCCCCAGATGTTGGATTTTTCTCTTTTCTCCCCTTTCTAATTTAAAACATGTTGTATACATCTTTTTATCTCTTCTCTTTCCTTAAGTATTCACTCATAAGTTACAGCCTATGCCACATGGTCTGTTTGATAAGGTACTCATTAACCCTTGCTAGGATAGAGTAGCTTAGTTTCTCAGCAGCCGAAGAAGGTTAGCAGTTTTTCCATATACTGAGCAATGGAAACTTGCTCAAGAGTGGCATGAGGGTCATTATAATGTCTTCTGATAATCCAAAGGAAAAATCAGAATTGGCCACAGGAGTCGAAGGAAAAAATCATTATTCTTTGTACTCTGAATATATGATTTCTTTGTTCAGTTTCAGATTGTGTGAACCTGTTACCTTCCTTAATACACGTAAACTTGCTTATTCATTCATTCTGCCCTCGTGAGCTGACTCCTGGGTGATCTCATCTGGCCCTGTGGCTTTTAAATACCACTCAATGACTGCCAAATTCATATCTCTAGAGTTAATCCTGCCCTGAATCTCAAGCTGGGTATTCAACTTCTTACATACTAGCTCCATAGAGCTGAAGTGTTTCTCAAACTCAGCACATCTAGCAACAACCCTTCATATACCTCCCATTGACATCAGGGATTCTCTCCAATACCTAATTTCCCTACAGTTCCTCTGGTCACTTACGCTGAAACCCTTGGGGATAATTCTCTCACTCCTACTTGCAATCCATTAACAGATTCCATTAGCTCTCTCCTAATTATCTGCAAGCTCAGCCCCTGGTCCCCACCACTTCTGCATCCTCAGATTATCATCGTTGCTTCCCTAAACTGCTACCAATGCCTTCATATGTGTCTGTTCTTGTTGCCACATAGAAACTAAAGTGATGCCTGGGTTGCTTCCAGATTCTGGCTATTGTAAGCAGTGTTGCAATGAACATAGGAGTACAGAAGGCATTTTTATATAGTGCTTTTGTGTATATCCTTGGTAGTAGTATTGCTGGATCATATGAAGCTAAATTTCTAGTTTTTTGAGGAATATTTATATTGTTTTTCTGAAAAGTTGGACTATGTAGTATTCCTACCAACACTGGATGAGAGTCCCTTTCTTCCTGCCTCTATGCCAGCATCAATTGTTCTTGTTCTTTGTGTTATGTGCCATTCTTTGTGGTGTGAGATGGTATCTATTTGTTGTTTTCATTTGCATCTCCCTGATAATTAGTGATGTGGAGCATCATTTTTTCATGTGTCTTTTGGCCTTTTGTATTTCTCCTTTCTTTCTTTCTTTCTTTCTTTCTTTCTTTCTTTCTTTCTTTCTTTCTTTCTTTCTTTCTTTCTTTCTTTCTTTCTTTCTTTCTTTCTCTTTTTCTTTTTTTCTTTTGTATTTTGGGCCACATCTGGCAGTATGCATGGGTCACTCCTGGCTCTGCATTCAGAAATCAATCTTTACAGGGTTGGGAAACTATATAGAATGCCTGGGATCGAACCTGGGTAGGTCCAGGTCAGGGCACATGCAAGGCAAATGCCCTACCTGCTGTGCTACGGCTCCAGCCCTGTATTTCTTCTTTGAGGAAATATCTGTTCATTTTTTTCTCCCCATTTTTAGAAGGGACTAAATTATCTTTTCCTTGCTAAGTTCTATCAGTACCTTGTATATTTTAGATATTAATTTGCTATCAGATGGGTATTGGTTAAATAGTTTCTTCCATTCTGTGGGTTGCTTTTGTATCCAGTCACTGTTACCTTTGAAGAGAAAAGCCTTCTCAGATTAATGTAGTCCCATTTGTTTATCTTCACTTCCACTTGCTTAGACAGTAAAGATGCCTTTGTTTCAATGTCATGGAGTGTTTTTCCTGTTTTTCTTCATATACCTTATGATTTCAGATCTGATGTCAAGGTCTTTAATTCATTTAAATTTAACTTTGTGCATGGTGTTAAGAAGAGATCTGAGTTCATTTTTTTTTTTGCATGTGGTTTACCAGTTATCCCAATACCACTTGTTGAAGAGGATTTTTTTTTTGCCCCACTTCATATTTCTTGCTCCCTTATCAAAGATTAATTGATTGTATACCTGGGGATCAGTCTCGGAATAATCAGGTCTATTTTATTCATCTGAGAGTCTGTCTTTATTCCAATACCATATACTTTTAATGACTGCTGCTTTATAGTATAATTAAAAGTTGAGGAAATTAATGCTTCCCATCTTCTTTTTCCCAAGGATTGCTTTTGTTATTAGGGACACTTATTGTTCCAGATAAATTTCAGGAGTGTTTCAATCCAATTTTTTGAAATTTTTCATGGGTATCCTTAGAGGGGTTACATTAAATCTGTACAATGCTTTGGGTAGTAGGCTGTTATATTTTAAACAAGCACCCTGAGACTGCTCTGCCTCCTCACACCACTCCCTCCAGGTTCTCCTGTCTATCTGAATCTTTGCACTGCTGGACAGGCTCTTTTCCAGATCTGTGACTAGTCTGTTCCTCTCTTCCTTTCAGATGTGTTTAATGAGACCTTCCAAGGCCATGTTGTCACCCCAACAGGCCTCTGTCTTCTGGCCCAGCCATGCTCTTTTTCCTATGCAGCACAGTTTATTCTATACCTATCTGTGCATGGGCAGCTCCCCAGATAGAATGTGAGCTCTTTGCCTGCATCACTTTCTTATGTTCATTGCTGTCTCACAGGCACTTACGATGCTATCAAAAACTGTACATGGAAGACATAGTGTTGATGGAACAATTGAAAACACTTCCTGTGTGTCCATTTTTGTTTTTGGCATTGTATTACAGGGAAAGCAATCCTGTGATTTCTGTCCACAAAGAGTTTGCCTTAGTGGCAAAGACAGCTAGCTGTGTAGTACCTTGGAGCCACTACGTTATCACTACCCCTCTTAAATTTAAAGTAACACCATCAGTTTTTTTTAAAGCTGCCCATAGTAATCACACCTCATTTCTCTCTCTCTCTCTCTTTTTCTCTCTCCTTCCTCTCTCTCTCTCCCTCCCTCTTCCCCCCCCCTCTCTCTCTCTCTCACACACACACACACACACACACACACACACACACACACACACACTCAGAGCCAAAAATCTATGCCGGTTGTGCCAAGAAATGCAGTAAGCAATTCTGTATTGGTGACCAGGAGTCAAGAAGGTAACAAGGGGAACTGATATTTGAGATTATTCTTGAAGGATAGGAAAGTGGGTACTTGGCAGCCAGAAGAGAGTAGGAAGGGCACTTCAGGTGTAGAAACAACACGTAGAACAGCCTGCACTGTGATACAACCAAAACCTCAACTATGAGCAACCTATAGGAAAGGTATTTGAGGAAATCTGAATGCATGCACTGCTAGGAAACAGTACTTTATTTCAATCCAAACATTATTGTTCACTGAATTTTCTCCTTTTTGTAAGTGATATACTTGGATCATGTGACAGCTCATCGTGAAATGTTCAAAGTCACCTTTAACTCATTCACACATAGTCCACACCCAGTCCATTAGCAGATCTGGCATCTCTGCCTTTTGAATAAAGGCCAATTCTAGTCATTTGTCACCATCTCTACTGCTCCTTTCTAATTCTTAGTCCAATCCATCATTGTTGCTCCCCTAGAGTGCTGGGGATCCTCCCCAGCAAAGCCCCACACTCCACACAAAAATTAGCAATGCCTTGTACTGATTTTTAAGTTAAAACAAAGAGTAGTTCTGGCCAATATCAACTAAATGCATGCCACTTTAAGGTGATTAATTTGGAGGCTGAGGCCAGAAAGTGAATTTAGTAGACTAAGCATACGAGTCATATGCAGAGCCCAAGTTCAATCCTCAGGGCATGCCAGGATCCCTAAACACTGTTGGGATTGACCCTAAGCACTGAGCAAGGAGTAGACTCGAAGTTGTGATTTAAAAGTAAAAAATGTTAATAATTATAGGTTAAAATTAAAAACAGTTGAAGAAGCTGGGAAGATAACTCAGTGTTTGGGGACACAATTAAAAATCTGACATCTCATGGCCCCCAGGCTCCCCTGGGTCTAGTCCCTCTGGTGTTCAGACCTGCAGACCCAAGAAACTTTGCACTTCAGACCCTTACATTGCAACTTTTTACAAGAAAATCTCTGGGCATGGCCCAGACCCCCTGAGTTCAACTGGGGAAGACTCCCCAAAGAAAGAGATTATTTACCTATTTAAGTAAAAGGAAGGAAATTCACAGATTGATTTCTCTTTATATTTGTTCTTATTTTATAATTCTGTGGTAATATAGTACGTTGTTGTGTTCACTGCAAGGCTGTTTTCTTCACAATGAAGACAGGCTCCATCCTGATCATCTTTGTTCTTTCAGTGTCCAGCACTGGGCTGGATATGGCTAAGACCCTGGAAATATCAGTAAAGGACACACTCTTCACATTACAGTTGCTTCTTCTTTTCTTTTCTTTTCTTTTTTTTTTTTTTTTTTTTTTTTTTTTTGGTTTTTGGTTTTTGGGCCATACCTGGCGGTGCTCAGGGCTTACTCCTGGCTGTCTGCTTAGAAATAGCTCCTGGCAGGCATGGGGGACCATATGGGACACCAGGATTTGAACCAACCACCTTAGGTCCTAGATCGGCTGCTTGCAAGGCAAACACCGCTGTGCTATCTCTCCGGGCCCCCGCTCCTTCTTTTATTGTTTTTTGCTTTTTGGGCCACACACAGCGGCGCTCAGGGGTAACTCCTGGCTCTGCACTCAAAAATTGCTCCTGGCAGACTCGGGGGACCATATGAGATACGAGGAATCAAATCTGGGTCCATCCCATATGTAGTTATATAGTTATGTCAACTGCATACACAGCGAATGCCCTACCGCTGTGCTGTCACTCTGGCCCCACTTCTAGGTTTCTTTAATGATCTTCTCTACACTTTTTAAAATGTTAAGTTTCCATGAGTTTATTTTATACATGATGGCTAGGTAAATATCAATTACCTACAAACAACATATCTGTTAGTACCTATCTTAACAGTAGTCAGAAGACAAATAAAAGCAGTGATCAGAAGAAAAGTCATAGACTGAAATACTGAAATAATCGAGAACAACAAATAAGTGAAGTCAAAAAATGACAACAACAGAATAAGAACAGCAGAAATAAATGAGTCAAATAAATTTGACTCAAATCAATTCCACCTGGTTCTGTGCCCTGAATATGCTCTATGCTACAGTTGACCCATGGCATTGATGAGGATTTAAGCAGTTGGCCTCATGCAAGAGCAAGGCAAGCATATTTCTTTCTGTTCTACCCATTCTGCCTAAGAATGCCATTCTTTTTTTTTTTTTTGGTTTTTGGTTTTTGGTTTTTGGGCCACACCCGGTGGTGCTCAGGGTTTACTCCTGGCTGTCTGCTCAGAAATAGCTCCTAGCAGGCACGTGGGACCATATGGGCGCCGGGATTCGAACCAACCACCTTAGATCCTGGGTCGGCTGCTTGCAAGGCAAACGCCGCTGTGCTATCTCTCTGGCCCCAAGAGTACCATTCTTATAACTGTTAATTAACATTGTTGAGAATGTACTAGCCAGTGCAGCAAAATAGACAGAAACTAGAAGCATGAGAAGTCCGAAGGAGAGCCAGATAAACAGCAAGAGCAGATAAAACACAGGTTCAATTCCTGGCAGCACATGTGGTTTCCTTTGCCCTGCCAAGGGTTTTCCCAGGGAACAGAACCAGGAGTAAGCCCAGACTAATGCCATGTGTGGCCCAAAACAAGAAAAGAAAGAATAGAATTTCAAAGGAAAGGATGAACTGAATGTTCGTAACTTGCAGATAATAGGATATACATATATTGTACACATACATCAGTGAACTGAGTAGAAAAAAATTTCAAAGAGTAACAGAACTCAATAATGTGATTGAATGATTAAAATTTGCTTTTAGGGGGAGTCAAAGTACAGTGGTAAGGACTTGAATGCAACTACTCTGAGTTTAATCCTCTGTATCCCATATGGTTCCCAAGCTCACCAGACCTGATTCTTGAGCAGAGAGCTAAGAATAAGGCCAGAGTAGTACTGCTAGATTTGGCCCAGAAATTGTTTTTTCTTTTTGGGCCACACTCTGTGACGCTCAGGGATTACTCCTGGCTATATGCTCAGAAGTCGCTCCTGGCTCAGGTGACCAGATGGGACACCAGGGATTGAACCAATATTCGTCCTGGATTGGCTGCATGCAAGGCAAATGCCCTACCACTTTGCAATCGCTCCAGCCCCCAGAAAATCTATTTAAAAATTAGTTTTCATTAAAGACAACCCCATTCACAATAGTGCCACACAAACTCAAATATCTTGGAATCAACTTGACTAAATATGTGAAGGACCTATACAAAGAAAACTATAAAACTCTGCTACAAGAAATAAGAGAGGACACACGGAAATGGAAACGCATACCCTGCTCATGGATTGGCAGGATTAACATCATCAAAATGGCAATACTCCCCAAGGCATTATACAGATTTAATGCCATCCCTCTAAAGATACCCATGACATTCTTCAAAGAAGTGGATCAGACACTTTTGAAATTCATTTGGAACAATAAACACCCTCGAATAGCTAAAGCAATCATTGGGAAAAAGAATATGGGAGGAATTACTTTCCCCAACTTTAAACTGTACTACAAAGCAACAGTTATCAAAACAGCATGATATTGGAATAAGGATAGGTCCTCAGATCAGTGGAATAGGCTTGAATACTCAGAAAATGTTCCCCAGACATACAATCACCTAATTTTTGATAAAGGAGCAGGAAATCCTAAATGGAGCAAGGAAAGCCTCTTCAACAAGTGGTGTTGGCACAATTGGATAGCCACTTGCAAAAAATTGAACTTAGACCCCCAGCTAACATCATGTACGAAGGTAAAATCCAAATGGATTAAAGACCTCGATATCAGCCCCAAAACCGTAAGATATATAGAACAGCACATAGGCAAAACACTCCAGGACATTACAGGCATCTTCAAGGAGGAAACTGCACTCTCCAAGCAAGTGAAAGCAGAGATTAACAGATGGGAATATATTAAGCTGAGAAGCTTCTGCACCTCAAAGGAAATAGTGCCCGGGATACAAGAGCCACCCACTGAGTGGGAGAAACTATTCACCCAATACCCATCAGATAAGGGGCTAATCTCCAAAATATACAAGGCACTGACAGAACTTTACAAGAAAAAATCATCTAACCCCATCAAAAAATGGGGAGAAGAAATGAACAGACACTTTGACAAAGAAGAAATACAGATGGCCAAAAGACACATGAAAAAATGTTCCACATCACTAATCATCAGGGAGATGCAAATCAAAACAACGATGAGATACCACCTCACACCCCAGAGAATGGCACACATCACAAAGAATGAGAATAAACAGTGTTGGCGGGGATGTGGAGAGAAAGGAACTCTTATCCACTGCTGGTGGGAATGCCGTCTAGTTCAACCTTTATGGAAAGCGATATGGAGATTCCTCCAAAAACTGGAAATCGAGCTCCCATACGATCCAGCTATACCACTCCTAGGAATATACCCTAGGAACACAAAAATACAATACAAAAACCCCTTCCTTACACCTATATTCATTGCAGCACTATTTACCATAGCAAGACTCTGGAAACAACCAAGATGCCCTTCAACAGACGAATGGCTAAAGAAACTGTGGTACATATACACAATGGAATATTATGCAGCTGTCAGGAGAGATGAAGTCATGAGATTTTCCTATACATGGATGTACACGGAATCTATTATGCTGAGTGAAATAAGTCAGAGAGAGAGAAAAAAACGCAGAATGGTCTCACTCATCTATGGGTTTTAAGAAAATTGAAAGACACCCTTGTAATAATAATTTTCAGACACAAAAGAGAAAAGACCTGGAAGTTCCAGCTCACCTCAGGAAGCTCACCACAAAGAGTGATGAGTTTAGTTAGGGAAATAACTACATTTTGAACTGTCCTAATAATGAGAATGTATGAGAAAAATGGAGAGCCTGTCTAGAGTACAGGCGGGGGTTGGGTGGGGCGAAGGGAGACTTGGGACATTGGTGATGGGAATGTTGCACTGGTGATGGGTGGTGTTCTTTACATGACTGAAACCCAAACACAATCATGTATGTAATTAAGGTGTTTAAATAAATTTAAAAAAATTAGTTTTCATTAAAGAAGACATCTCTGATCAGTGTGATGAAATAATTGTTCAGTAAATTGTGGAGGGATGTTACCGTATTTTCCGGCATATAAAACGACTTTTGAAACAAAAAAAAAAGTCATCCAAAAATTGGGAGTCATCTTATACGGCGAGTATATCCCGAAAAATGTTTCAATATGCTGCTAAATGAAAATTGCCTGAATATTGCCACAAAAAGAAATTTTCCAACTCGATCCTGCACCAATCACTGCAAGACTGCTCGGACCACCTCTCTAACTCAGCCAATCCAAGCAGGTTTTCTATGCGTGCAAGTTAGACAATGTTCTGTACCCAAATCTACACTGTAAAAAGCCTACTCAGATTGGCCAGAGTCAGAGAGGACATCTATTACAGTATAACCTTATTGCTACAACATGGATGGAACTGGAGACATCATATTATTATTAATACAACAAAAGCAATATTAATATTAATATTCCATTATGTATATATGTCACATCTTCTTTATCTATTCATTTATGTTTTCTGTTCTCAAATCATAACTGTTCTAATTAATTAACATTGCAGTGAGCAGGGCCAGAGAGATAGCATGGAGATAGGGCATTTGCCTTGCATGCAGAAGGACAGTGGATTGACTCCTGGCATCCCTTATGGTCCCCCAAGCCTGCCAAAAGCGTAGAGCCAAGAGTAACCCCTGAGCACTGCCGGTGTGACCCAAAAACCAAAAACAAAAAGAAAAAAACCATTGCAGTGAGCATAGGTATCTATGTGTCTTTCTTAATTATACTTGGGGTGCTTCTGGAATCAATACCTAGGAATGGAATTATTGGATTATAAAGTATTTTTATAAATATTATGTGAAGATGATTTAAGAGTACTGAAGTTACTATGGGAAAAGATTTTCATCTTGTTTTTCTTAACCGATTTGTCCCTTTTTTAAGATCCTGCAGAGAGGTCACCCAGGGTTGTGCCTACCAAAGGTGTTAGTGTCTCCTTGGCAACTTTTAAGTTGCTAGAAAATAGGGCCAGATCTACTGACTCACTGTAGTTATGCTAAAAGAAAATAAATGAACGGTTTGGGTTCCTTCATGATTGTCTAATTCTATAAAGCTGGGAAATATACCTCTCCACTTGATGGCTTTGCCCACAGAGTTCATTCATCTTTATCACAGAGCAATAATATTGTCTGAAAATTGATATTTTAAGATGCCACCTGCATTGTCAGATTGATTTTAAAGACCTGACAGAGTCCTTGGTTTTCAGTGGGTATTGATAAGGTTTTTATTTTCAGTTGGAGACAAGTTTTCCAGATGAATAGCAGACGTGGGGTTGGGTACAAAGCTTGCCTTTTAGTGTTATACATTCATATTGTCCTTGAGGTATAAATAATCCCACAGGTTTCACCACCATTGAAGCTATTTTCCTAAATAATTAGATAGTGATTATTTTTTTACTGGCCTCCAATTTATTGTAGATGCTCAAGCCATGTTTGTTGACTAAAGGAAGGCAGCCATTCAATAGATTGATGTCTCTAACAGAATGTTAAAATTTTGTTATTCTGGGGCAGAAGTCAAGTTTTCTTAGTTTATGGCATAAAAATATTAGAGTGATTTGTTTGATAAGGTGAGATTTCCTGGAATGGAATCTGAGTTAAGTTTACACAGGAAAAGTATGTTTAGCAAAACTCAGTAAATATGCATTGATGGTTTTTATATTTCACAATATGAAAATTTTTACCTCAGAAGGAAAAACTTGAATTCTAGAAAATGGATGGATACAAGAATGATACAGCTAGATAAGATGTGTAATGAAAAATTCATAGTAAAATGTTAATCATTGAATCTAGAAGTGACTAGATAGATGCCCGCTGTAAACTTCTTCAAATCTTTTCTACATGAAACTTTTCATAATTAAATGTAAGATTCAAAGTACAGGTCTAAAGAGATAGTTTAGTTAAGTGCTTACCTTGCACTTAGGTTCAATCACCTTCACTACTTATGGTCCCCTAAGCACCACCAAGAGTCACTATTGAGCACAGAACTGGGATGAGCCAGCTGAATTCTGTTCACTGTGGCCTAACTCCTCCCATAAAATAATTTAAAGGTCATATAAATAATAATTTATATATAGATTAATGGTCATATGAAAATAATTCCAGACCTTGAAAATGAGGGATCAGCATCTTCTTGTCACTTTTGCCTTTCATTACTTGAGTGTCCCTTACTTAGTATAAGCAACAACTTAGGGACTACTGGTGAGTCCAACAACAGATGTATGAAATATCCAGGGAAGCTTTTTTACTTCCCAACCAAGAATAAGACTTCAATAAAGGCAGTAATTAAAGTAGTATGAACGATTTTTCTGTCTTATGGTAACATCATGCAGTATGCCAGTCATTGACATGCAGCCCAAGAAGAAAGCTCAGGACCAGGAAAAATAATGTCTTATTTAATCATTGGTCTAATGATACAAAGGAAACTCAATTTTATTTTTGCCTGAAAATAAGACACAGGGCTGGCAATGTGGTACTAGAGGTAAGGTGTCTGCCTTGCAAGCGCTAGCCAAGGAAGAACTGCAGTTCGATCCCCCGGGCCCCAAATGGTACCCCCAAGCCAGGGGCAATTTCTGAGCGCTTAGCCAAGAGTAACCCCTGAGCATCAAACGGGTGTGGCCCAAAAAAAAAAAAAGAAAAGAAGACACTAAATTTTGTGATGTTCTCGTAAAATTACTCTTCTCTCTTACCCCTAATCACATGCTTAACTGCCTAATGAAAATGAAGAATTTAATTTTTGAATTAAAACTGCCTCCACATTCTCAGAAGGCCTGTCCTCTATAATTTTATTTTTTTTTTTTTTTTTGGTTTTTGGGTCACACCCGGTGAGCTCAGGGGTTACTCCTGGCTATGCGCTCAGAAGTTGCTCCTGGCTTGGGGGACCATATGGGACGCCAGGGGATCGAACCGCAGTCCGTCCTAGGCTAGCGCTGGCAAGGCAGACACCTTACCTCTAGCGCCACCGCCCGGCCCCGCTCTATAATTTTTTAACACGACATAGTACAGACCTGGAGTCTGAAACATTTGTGTTCTCCTGTTTCTGGTGTTGAATGTTTCTATAATAATGAGTAAATTATTTCATTTCTTATATAAATTTACATAGTTTTAAGATGATCAGATTCAAACAGATATATATAAGCTACTTTAAATGCTAGAATGAACCTTTTGTTGTTGTTGTTGTTGTTGTTGTTGTTGTTAAATTATTGTAGCCAGAAAGAAAATACCTTTTACCAGATGTGGCCCAAAAAAACAAAAAGAAAATTATGTTCTTGTGCTGTCATCTTTTGAGAAGTCAGCATTAATGCAATCTTAAATTCAGATATTGGATTTGCCTTTATAATAGTGATCGCCAGCATCAGTCTGCCGACCAATGTTGGTCTGCAGGTGTAGAAAGGTTGGGAACCATTGATCTACTATCCTGGTTATTACTACTGGTTTGTGGGCAGGTGTATAAGACAGGGGCAGGTCTGCAGATGTGAAAGTTTGGAGAACACTACTCTAATGAGGAAGCTCCAGTTCTAACAAGGCACACAAAACCCTGCTTGGAGCTTAATCAAATAATATTTAAGATGTTAATCTCAGTTAGTTTCCGTATGTTTGTCCTTGTGAGTGGACTTGAGGTTAGTCAGATAGAACCATTGAAGAGAATTTTCAAGTTCTTACAGTACTCCTCTTCCAAACATAACAATAGGAGCAAAAAAGAGAATTTTCCATGGACAGGACTTTGTTTTATTTACTTGGACTTTTCTCTCAGATAGAATTTCATTTAAATACTAATTAGGGAAAGAGGCTATCTGATGCTGACCATTTTTTCCTAAGGAATAAAAGCAGAGCAGACTATACTGTCCTATCACAGTGTACCTATTTTCATTCTCAGAGAGTAATAAAAGTCAAAGGCAAGAATAGTTTGTGTTCCATACATATAAACAAGTAATTGGATAAATTTTTGTCTCTACATGTGCTACATGTACTGGACTACCAAAAATAACATCTCTACTTCCGTTATGTGGGTCACTTGATAGGTCTAATCATTTAAGAGATTACTTTACACATATTCACATATATGTATTTGTAGTTATACCAAATAAAAGCTATATGCCAAGTGTAATTATATCTACATTCTATTTTTCTTTATATTAGGTTTCTATGTTTGCTTAGTTTCCTAAGATACATATTTCCTCCCTTTCATTAACTATAAACCAAATATAAGTGGTGGGTTTGCTTAAATAATGAAAGAGGCTAATTATCAAGGGCTTGACTTTACTAATGTACTCAGGTTAGAAATGTTTTAGGTGAGGAGAACATGGGCAAGCCATCTGATTTGGTCCATTATTATATTTTCAATTATCTTTGGTGCTCAAAGAGAGACATTAATATAGCTGAGGGTGACATAGCAAATTACCATAGCTCTCTAACCTTTTAAATTGCTAACACTGTTGTAATCTGTAATTATAGAAATCAGTGTGAGAATTGTGGCACTGCATAATTATCTTTCCTGATACTTTATTGCTGAATGAATTATTAATCAGAATCAGTCTTGTATAGTATTTGCAGCAACTCAGAAGAATAATGTATAATTAAATTTCATTATTCCTATTTTTGTGCTAATGTTTTATGATGTTGTAATTGATAATTAATTGGCCAAAAATTCACACAGTACTTGGATGTTTCAGGTGGCTGGAAAATATTCAGTGTGCTGAGTTCATTAACAAAATAATGATCATTCTGAAAAAGACTATGGAGTCTAGTCCAATTTGTAGGAGAATGCTTTTGAAATTGGAATATTAATCATTAAACCTTCCATGTTTCCTTTTAAAATAAAAGCAACAACAGTGAACATATACAAATAATTAAGAGCTTTTAATATATTTTAAATCTGGTCAATTTTAAATAATCAGATGTTGGATATAAATATCAAACTAATATGCTGACTTCAATTAAATCTGCTTTTCTGAGTGCTTACAGACTAATATGGACTAATATGCTAGCTTTAGTTAAATGTGCTTCTCTGTGTGTCTGCTTCCATTATAATTAAACAACCAACAGTATCCATATGATTATAACAGTGCGACAGCCTTAATAAAACCTCTTCTGTGTGCCTTTGATGAGTGGAAGCCACAGTATAGCACATCTTTATAGACAAAGCTTGGCCTGATCTTTTTTCCAATTGTCCAAAATACTCCTCACAAATATACAAAACTTAAAATCTAAAAAAGATTATGAACTTTTTTTGATTGGCATTTTCTCTAAGAATTCCTGGTGTGAGCATCTTTTGGTATCCTTTGCAACCTAGGTAACCAACAAAAAGCACAGAGGCCAAGAATGTCTTTCACTCAGCCTGAGTTCTGTTGAAAAGAAATATAGTCAGGCTTTTTTTTGTTTGTTTTGTGAACATCTGCTGGACCACTCTATTTGATGTTTTTTAAAGAAGGTGTTGCTTTTTTCCCCTTTTGGTTTCAAGAGTTCATTTTAAAAACAAAGAAAAAAAGCAAAATTATTGCTGTCCAAAGAATTGTGAAGGCCTGGTGATAGGGAACTTTATCATGTATGTACTGTTCTTGGAGATCTAATTGTTGGCTTCCACTCACATTTTCATTGCTCAGAGTATAGTGAGTTTTTTGTGGATGAAAGGATAACCAAGACAGGCAGACTAGTAGCCAAAGAAGCGGAAGCAATGCCCAAGAGCATAGGAAGGTATGTGAAGGTTTGGAGGATACAAGTGATACAAGGATAACAGGAAGTAGGAAGAGAGACATCTCTGTCAGTGCAGTCAGGAGTTTCTGGGTGAGATTTAACTGAGCCTTTCTGAAGTGCCTAGATCATGTCTCAGTGGTTTAAAGTATCTGCCATGCCAGTGTAAGGCTGCTGCTTGCCCATGGGTAAAACTGACCGCCTGCTGGTCTGTGACACCTGGCAGGAGGCAAAAAGGAAGGCCTGAGGTGGTCTGTACAATCAATTTAAATATTTAAATCTCAAAACTGTCTCTTAGGAAGTAGGTCTTCTCTTCCTTTCCAATACACAGACTCGGGGGACCTACATTAGCTGTTCATGTCATTTAGCTTTTGTGTGCCTTTTTTTTTCTTTCGGTGAAGGAAAGGGGTGGTAAATGGAGTAGAGTCCCAGTTTGTAGAGCTGTCTTAGATCAGCTGCCATGTAGTGTTGAAATGCAGATTTCCATCTTCACTTTAGTTACCTTCTAACCTTGAAGTTATAGAACAATTGTAATTCTGAAAAAGGACAGTGGCTGGAAAAATTAGCAAGACTATATGCAAAAGGTCCAGTTGTGAAAAGGGGACAAGCTGGGCTCAATCAGGAATGAAAGGAAATGCCAAAAGTTAGTACAGTTTGGGAAGGAGGGAGTATTTCCTTACACTTTATTTACAGTGAATGGAAGAATAAGCAAAGGGAATTTCACTCCTCATGGCTTTTTGCGAAGGATGTGCTTTGTCATGCCCTTTTTATGCAAATGGGGAAACTAAGGCACTGAAAAGTTAAGTGTCTTCACGAAGGTTTTGTTTATACTAGTGATCAGCAATTAGGATTCAGAGCTGGACAAGCTGGCTTCTGTGTCTGTATTATCAGCCACAACAACATTCTCTAGAAACCACGTGGGCGATCTTTAATGAGTGCTTGCTACACTCAAGGAATTGTTCAAAAAGCTCTACCTCTTTGTGCTTTTATTCACTTACTGTTCATGACAACTGCATTACAGATGACGAATTCTGACAATATTTCATATGGCTTTTCGAGGGAGCAGAACAATCAGCATCTCGGTGCTGGCAGGCTGGCCTTGTATGAATATATGCAGAAAGCAGCAGAGAGAGAAGATGGGGAAACCTATCATAGGAGCGTGGACTATTCAAAGCACGTACTTTTAGCAAATATAAGGGGATAGAATCTTTTAAGAAATGTCATTAGAAGAGAATCAATACAAGTCCCCATCTGCCAAATGCTTTCTCCTGGCACGAAAGAGAAATGTCTGCCCATAAGAGTAGACTCTTGATATGTGTAGAATTAGTCAAATTGCAGTGAGGATAATTCCCCATGCGACCAGTCTTGGGACTTCTCAGAGAACTCCCTAGGCCATCATTGTTTTTTAACCTTCATGCTCTTTACTGGATGTCACAGAGAGAAAGCACTAGTGGGTCTGTGGCCAGAGTTTAGAAAACACCAGAACTCATACAATACATCCCAAATTTGCTCCATCTCCGGTCTAGACCCAGAGCCATGGGAACCAAGCAAATAGACTTTTCCTCGAGTGTAATCAGGAAAAACTAGAAAACATTATTCCTCACGCAGTCCAGGCTTGCCCCTATAGCAAAACTCTAAGTCTATCCAGAATCACTCATTTATTTATTACATAAGGAACTTTATTTTTCATAATAATAGATCTTACTTGTAGAACACTGGCAGTAAAACATAGCTTATACATGGTACCTTACTACTTCTACTTGTTTCATTTTTTCTGAGCCATTTTGCAGATAAAAATAGCAAAGATATTAAGTCTAATTAAGGTATCCAAAACCATTTAGCTTGCATATGTGTGAGTGGGTCTTAAGTATAGACCCCTCTGTGTAGTGATGGATGAAGAAATGGAAGCAAATACAGCTAAGGATGTGCTAAGAACTGAGAAATATTTCCTGATCCATATTACTGTTACCTCTGTGCTTCCCCAGTTCTACCTACCAAAGGTTAAAGCATCTGAAAAGAGGGCATACTTTCCTGCCTTCAGCCATGTCACTTTGATGTTACAATGAGTGCATTAGAAAACAGTCTCTTGGGGCCGGATTCGATGATGCAGCAGTAGGGCATTTGCCTTTCACGAGGCTGACCTAGGATAGACCGCAGTTCGGTCCCCCAAGCTAGGAGCGATTTCTGAGTGCAGAGCCAGGAGTAACCCCTGAGCATCACTGGGTGTGGCCCAAAAACAGAACAAAAAAAAATCTCTTCTTCCTATCTTTCTTCTTGTCTTGGAATAAATATGCAATAACATGGGTACATGTAGAATATGTGGATGGTAATAATGGACAAATGGTAGAGTCTGTGTTTTAAGATGTCCGCTGTGTGTCCTGAAGCATTGGTGTCCCCTGAGGTACAGTCAACCTAGCTATGAGGTGCTGCCAAGGACAGGGCAGGACTCTGAAAGTCTCCAAACATACTATTTTCTCTTCTCTCTCTTTCCACTGACCTGCCTTTCCTGTTCTCCCCAGTGAGCTATTCACCTCTGTGGTAAAACTCAAGTTCCATCAGCTTCACTTGATCTCTTTTATGGCCACAGATGGTCTGAGCACTTTTATTAGCTGCTATGGGATTTGAGGGACTGTTAGCCAATGTGTTCACGTATGATTTCCATAATTTGTCAACGGGAAAACAGAAGGGAGGGTGCCCAGGCTTCAGTGAGAGTCACAAACCTGTCCTAGAGCATTTCCAGAATGACCCTTGAGCCCAAAGTCTTGTCTGCCCTAGTTCAATACTATCCACCCTGGGATATGAGTTGGTTCATTCCTTCATTTAGTTTTGGTTAGGGAACCATATCCAGTGGTACTTAGAAAACCAAGTTGAGCTAGAAATCAAATGTAGGCTTCTCCCGTACAGTCACATGCTCAACACATTGAATTTTCATTTTTTAGTTACAAGGCGAACAGTTAACTGACTGAGTGCCATCCGTCATCATTCACATCCCTGTAGAGCAATCCCAGGACAAAATCATGTGGTTTAAAAAAAAAAAAAGGCCGAAGATGTGAAGGAAACTATTCAGTGAAATACATCTTTCTACCAAGTGGCAGAAACTTGCTTGTTTTCTCTTTCCTACCTCAGCAGCAGCTTCCCCTGTTAGGAAGCAGGACTAGCACTGATGAAGTGGGGCCAGCACATGAATGAACAGACCCACATCTATAGATATTCTCTGTGTACACACAGAACTTTGTCTCAGAGCATGTCTGGAAGTGTCCACTCACTCTCGTACTTTTCTCTGAGAATTAGGTTTGATGATCCAGGCTCTAGAGCCACAATCCTGCTCTAGATAAATTAATCTCTAGTAAATTAACACATATTAACCATTCACTAACGAAGAAAATGTTTCTATAGCAAGGGCACTGCAAATATTGTTTGTTGATTTCCCATGACCACTCAAGACCAGTGTAGTCCGAGACCTGCTGGGTAAGCTGATTGTACAGCAAAGGCCCTTGATTGTACGTCAAGGTTGACTGGACGTCAGGAGACACAAATGCTTCAGGACTCTTAGCGACATCTCAAAACACAGTCTCTACACCATTTGTCCATTTTTCTATTGTTTGTTTGAGTGAGGTGACCCTAAGAATGTGCTCAGGGCTTACTTTTGGCTCTCTTTGTCCTCAGAGATCAGGGGACCATATGCTGTGCTGGATATTGAAGTCAGGTCAGCTACATGCAAGGAAAATGCCCTACCCATATCTCTTCAACCCCAATACATAAATATTTTCTTTCCTCTCTTTCCTCCTTCCTTCTATCTTCCTATTTTTTTAAAATCCACCCTGAAGATTTGAAACCCATTAAGAAGATGTTCAGTTTCTCAGGCTTTAATTCCTGTTTGACAGCAGAGCCAGCTCTAGGATGGGGCAGACTGGCACTCTTCCCCTTTCTTCCGCCTTTGACTCAGTTGTTTTTTTTCTCTCTCTCTCCAAATCTCTGTTGTGAATTTTGAGGTGGTTCTTTCCAAATAATCTGTCAGGTTCTAGGAACTCCCCTCCTACCGAATGAAAAAGATTTGGGGAGGGGTTGTTGCCCTGTGTTGAACTGCACATTCGGTGCAAGACTGCAGTGCCTTCTATTAAAATGTAAAATGATCCGTTGAGTCATCCTCCCTCTGGTTTGACTCGGAAACTGCATGGCGCACTTTGCATGGCATTTCTCTGTAATGATTTCCCCATGGAGCAGGGTGTCTGATAGAATCCAGGCAGACTGAAGATTGCTCTGAGTCAAATGGATCTTTTATTCTTTTCATTTTTAACCCTTAGCCTCCCATTTTCTTCCCTGCCATAGCTTCCATCCACTACTTGTGAAACCTAATCGCTCTTAATAATTTTTTTCTGGGGGCTGGAGCAGTGGCACAGCGGTAGGGAGTTTGATTTGAACATAGCTGACCTAGGAGGGGCCTTTGTTCAATCCCCCCCCCACCCCGGTGTCCCATATGGTCCACCACACATAGCCAGGAGTAACCCCAAACGTCACCAGGTGTGGCCCAAAAAAACAAAAACAAATAATTTTTCAAACATTAGCTGCTTGAGCTTTTGGGTTTATTTGACTGGCCAAGAAGGGAAGAGCAGGACCCTAGAAAAGGATGTCACACAGATTCCCCAATAAAGAAAAACAGAGACAAGAACTGACTTTCTCTGTCCTCTCATTCCTAGTGGGCAAAAAGCAAATGCTAATAGGAGCCAGAGAGTGATGTATGAAACATGAATGTAAATGGGGAACATACTTTCAGAAAATTAGCCCCAGAGACAAACTGGAAGTTACCGAATGCAAAAAACTTGCCCAGGGTAGAAATGGACCTTTTCCAGAGAACAGATATTTGACTGGAGTGAGAGGTGTGGTATATCACAAAAGAATCAAAAGCAATCATCAAAATACAGAAGGGAGAATCCAGGTGGGTGACCACAGAGCTGCACATACAGATCTGTGAATCCTGCTTGTACATTTCTTTTTATCTCCACCTCCTTGCTGTGTACCCCGCATACTCCCACAATCACCCAACTTCCACTAACAATAATTGTGTATCTTAGATGGCCTGGCCTGGAGTGGAGTACCTTTTATCAGTTGATTTCAAAGTTTATAATCCTTCCACCCACTTCTTGAGTCACAGCGTGTGCACTGTGTTGTTGTTGTTGTTGTTGTTGTTGTTGTTGTTGTAAGGCATTGGTACTTTTCTAGCCCCTCCCTGATGACCTGACCTTATGGTGGGGAACTCAGGAAGCAAGGAGGTATGATACCCCTAGAATGCATAGCTAGATACCAAAGATAGTTTCTTTTTTCTTTTTTTAAAGATAGTTTCTGCCAGTTCAGACCCAATGGACACTAGCTACTATTAATGGGAAATTGACCCAAGATTCAGCCTTCCTTTGAGTTGACTGTTTATAAGGGGCAGCATTCTTTTTGTTTTATTCTGTTAGTGTTTTTATTTTGGGGACACACCTGTTAACACTCAGGGGTTAATTCTGGCTATGCACTCTGAAATTGCTCCTAGCTAGGGGGACTATATGGGATGCCGGGGATCGAACACAGGTCCATCTTGAATCAGCCGTATGCAAGGCAAATGCCCTACTGCTGTTCTATCTGTGGTCCCATGGGGTAGCATTCTTACTGAGTAAGATCTTCCTCCCATCTTCATCTCTCCCGAAATTAAATGATGACATTTTTCTCTCCTGTTTCTAGTCACCTTATTTTTTATTTTAAGGAACCTTTTTATTCATTGTTAGAGAAGTCATGTTTCAAGTTTTCTTTTCTGGTTTCTGTACTTATATAGACACATAAAATTCAGAACCAGAAATACCTTACAGTTTTCATAGTCCCCTTGTTCCTTATCCAGGTAAGGAAGTGGAAGTGCAGGTGCATTGAAGTGATTTGGTTTTTACACGAGAGAAAATGAAGTAGAATCTTTGAAGAATTTTGCTCAGGAATAATATCCTGGGCTCAAATTTCTCATTGATGCCCCATATTCTGCCTATTTTTTATGTGATTATTTAAAATAAACAACCTAGAATCACTTAAATTTGAGGATCCTTTTTAACCTTAAATAATAATAAAAAAAAATGTGTCTCCCATAGAGGCAGGCTAGTGGTCGAGGGGGTGGATGGGAAGGAAACTGGGGGGATTGTTGGAAGTGGATGCTAGTGAAAGAATTGGTGCACAAAAATGTATGTCAGGGGCCAGAGAGAGAGCATTGAGGTAGGGTGTTTGCCTCGCATGCAGAAGGACAGTGGTTCCAATCCCAGCATCCCGTGCCAGCCAGGAGCAATTTCTGAGTGTAGAGCTAGGAGTAACTCTTGAGCACTGCCGACTATGACCCAAGAACCAAAAAAAAAAAAAAAAGTATGTTATTAGTAACCATAATTCACAGTGATTCAATAAATATTGGAAAAATTGTAAGCTAGAAGATACGTGGGTATTTTCATCTGAAATCTTTAATTCATGCTAAGACCTTGATAATTTAGGTTACATAATTTTTATTAATATTATAGATGTTTTGTTATTATTATGATTAGGTACTTCAGGTAGATAATGTAAGTGTCTAGCTTACATTCCCAATAGTCTTTAATTTAGGGAAACCTGTAGGGTTTTCTTATATAATACAATGTAGGCATAGAAAAGTACTTAAGAAATGTATGATTGTAACCCCTCCCCCAACTTCCTCCTATCTCACCTGGAGAGGGAGACCCTCCCAGCTATGGTTATATGGTTGCTAATAAAGGGGTTGCCTCTGGGGTGTAAAAGGGTCAGAGGGAGAGTCAGGAAGAATCACAGAAGGAGCTGGCAGGATGGAGGGAGAGGAAAAACAGGTTGAGATGCTGGGCAGCTGAAATAGGCTGCTTAAAAGGTTAGCATAGGCCACACATAGTGGCTAAGGCCTTATTCTTAATAAAGCTTCATGTCTCCTGAACCTGACTGCTGTAGATCATTTCCTCACCGTCACCCTGATACCTACAGGACCCCCCCCCAAGATGGCAGAGAAAGGCCTCATCATCCATCTCACCACATCCACAACCATCCAGGACTATAATTAATATGTATTTCTACATATGATTTAGCAAAAAGGTAATGCACCTCTACTTGTCACCAAGATCAAGAATTAATCATAATGCCACCCCTGAGACAGTCCTCACCCATAAAACCTTCTTGGGGTTAGAGAAATAGTACAAAGGGTAGGGCACTTTCTTTGCACATGGAGACACAGATTTAGTCCCCAGCATCTCATATGGTCTCATAAGCACCACCATAAGGAATTATTTTTGAGTACAAAGCCAGGTAATTCCTGAAGATCACCAGGTATGGCCAAAAGATATTTTTAAAAAGGAGTCTCTATTTTCTTTATGATTTTTCTCATATATATATATGTCTCTAAGGTACTTAATTTTTGCACATTTGGAATTTTATTATAAATAGGATTGATTGCAAGCTACTCTTTTGTATTGTTCTTTTAGCCCAGTATTCATTACTAAGTTTACAGTATTCATCCATGTGAATGTGTGACTCTGGACCTTGTATTCTTCCATTATATGAATATATGAATATTCCACAGTCCAATCATTCTTCTGCTGATAAACACTTGTTTTCCATCAAAAATTATTCTGAAACACACTACAGTGAGCACTCTTGACCAGAATTCCTGTTCCAAATGTTCAGAAGTGTCCCTAGTATGGGGCCAGAGCAGTGGTGCAGTAGTAGGGTGTTTGCCTTGCACACGGCTGACCCAGGACGAACCTAGTTTGATCCCCATTGTCTCATATGGTCCCAAGCCAGGAGCAGTTTCTGAGCCGATAGCCAGGAGTAACCCCTGAGCATCACAGGGTGTGACCCCCTCCCCCAAAAAAGAAAGTGTCCCTAGTTATTGCCTGAGTACTAAATCATAAATGATGTATTATATCTTTAGTTAACTAAATTTTTCAGAGATGGAACCAACCGTAACTGATTATAACTCTGTTACTACTGCCCATCACCACAGGGAATTGGTATTGTCAAGCTTTCTATTGATTTCTAGTTTGTCATATGCATCATGTCTTTGATCATTATCCATAGACTAATCTATATGGTCTGCCATCAGCCATCCTAGTGTTTCTTCTCTCCCTATTTCTTCCATCACAGCCAGCTTACTTCCAGTTTACATGTAATACAGAAGCACTAACTGTTATCATTACTTTATTACTAGTGATTTTGGGAGTTTTTTTGTTCATTTTTATTTTGGTCCATTGGGATGGGGCTTTGATCCATTTGAAAGAATAAAGAAATAACAAAAGTTTCCCCAAATTTAGAACTACTTATTTTCCCTAATAGTGTGTGTTTAGGGCCACATCCACTTTCTCCTCACTCTGTGGCTAGAGATCATTGCTGGCAGTGCTTGGTGGGGACCATATGCAGTACCAGGTATTGAACCAGAGCCAGCCATATACAAGGCAAGCACTTTATCTCTCCATCCTCTACCCTAATTTTTAAAAATATTTTTGAACTATGCAGTAAAAACTGTTGTTGAAAACCATGTCAGTAACTTGAACTTCCTCCTGAAAGGTCAAGGGAAATGGAGGTTTTTATTGAAGTATAAGAACCATTCAAAGCTATTATGGTTGATGATACTATTGCAAGTGCTTCCTCTTAACAACAGCCTTAAATTTCAGTTCCCTTGGCACTAACTAGCACACAAGCAGATGGAGTGTTTGAGTAAATAAGGAATAGGAAAGATTTTTGCTGTTCTGTGTCAGGGCCTTACTTTAGCTATCTAAGGCATTAGATATATTAAGTGGCAGGCTTTGCAGCTTTCCCTTAGAAAATACTTAAATTGGATTGCTTTCACTTTAAGTAAGAAGTTTGAGTCTCTATGAGATAGAAAAGTGTTTCTAGTTCAGAAGTAATAAGTTAGAAATTTTACTCGCCCTATGCTCTCTAAAATTTCTCTTATAAACTAACCCTTAAGATTTCATAGTAAATAACTTTTCTTAAAGCATGCTTGATAAGAGCAGAACTTTACTTAGAAATTACTAAATAATTTAGTGTTTAATTTGCAGAAGTTTTTACTTAATGTACTGTTTCTAAGGGAAATGTGGTTGGAATTTCAATTTAGATAGCTTATAGTTCGATCTTTTTCATTACCTACAAAAAATATTCACTTCTCTTCATCTGACATCTAGACATGACAGGTTGTCTGAAAAACTTAACATCCTATTTTTTTGTGAATTGCAGCTTTTCATATTTCCCACTGTAGGTCTTTTTTTAGGTTTTTTATTTACACTTTTTAGAAATATTAGACATTTTTAATTTTGAACATGACTGAATAATGAATGGTGAATGATAAGTTATTAAGTGATTCTGCACTCATTAATACCTTGTCTTTTGAGTAATGGGAGGTGTGGTCTATAGAGTTTTTAAAGGGGATGAACATGCTATAATTAAGTAATAGTAATTAACTTTTACTGCTGAACCATGTGATAAGATGATGGGGTATATATGTTTGTACATGTGCAGCTGGGGTTTTTGGCCTTCAAAAAGAAGACATCTAGCCAAAACCCAAATCAGAACCTTTGGAAAGCATCCTTACACTCTGGTTTCTGCTAATGTCTACACACTTTAACACATTGTCTAATGCTTAGTGTGAAGACTGGCTGTCAGCCTCCTGAAAGCTATTCTGGGCTCACTCACTGCAGAGTGTTTCATTCTTAGATCTCATGGGTCCTGCTAGAAACTTCAGGATGCATTGCATTGAGGAAGGAGAGTCTGTTTTTTGATGAATATTAGTTAATCAAATTTTAAAAAGAAAACTTAATGGATCATAAAGCATGATAAGAAACAGAATTTGTCTTGGTTTTTGTCAATCAAAAACAAGCTCACTGTAGGGAGATCTAGGAATAGCATCTACAATAACTGAAGTAATACCTAGAGAAGGAACTATCTGATTTGTAAAAAAAATAATAATAGGGGCCGGGCGGTGGCGCTGGAGGTAAGGTGCCTGCCTTACCTGCGCTAGCCTAGGAGACGGACCGCGGTTCGATCCCCCCGGCGTCCCATATGGTCCCCCAAGCCAGGAGCGACTTCTGAGCGCATAGCCAGGAGTAACCCCTGAGCGTTACCGGGTGTGGCCCAAAAACCAAAAAAAAAAAAAATAATAATAATAATAATAATAATATGTTTACATGCGATCTAAGCTGCAACTACTGGACTCTGTAAAGTGCTTGCCAAGGTGGCAGGCAGGGAATGGGAGGGAAGTGGTGGGATAATGAATTATGATGGATGGGAACACTAGTGATGGGAATTAACACTGGTAGTGGGATTGGTATTGAAATATATGCCTAAAACTCAAAACTGTCAATAACTTTAAATTAAGGTTCTTTAACAAAAATAAAGTGGATATGGAGTTTATTTTTGTTTTTAGATTTTGACTTTTGGGGGCCGGAGAGATAGCACAGCGGCGTTTGCCTTGCATGCAGCCGACCCAGGACCTAAGGTGATTGGTTCTAATCCCGGCATCCCATATGGTCTCCCGTGCCTGTCAGGAGCTATTTCTGAGCAGACAGTCAGGAGTAACCCCTGAGCACCGCCGGGTGTGGCCCAAAAACAAAAAACAAAAAAAAGATTTTGACTTTTGGACCACATTCAACTATACTCAGGGCTTACTACTATCTCTGTGATCAGGGATTATTCCTGGCAGTGCTTGAAGTAGCAAGCATAGGAAATAGCACAGAAAAATAAGTAGCAAAAAAAATGAAAAAGAAAAAGAAAATATAAGTAGCATAGAAAATACTTGTCTTTTGGAACCAGAGTGATAGCACAGTTGTAGGACGTTCACCTTGCACGCTGCCAACCTGGGACAAACCTCAGTTCAATCCCGGCATCCTATATGATCCCCTGAGCCTGCCAAGAGAGATTTCTGAGTGTAGAGCCAGGAACCCCTGAGCACTGCTGGATGTGACCCAAAAAACAAAGAAAGACAGAAGGAAACTATTTGTCTTTTTACCAGGTAATAAGACTTCAGCAGTGATTAACTAGTTACAAAGTTCAATCTTACCCCATGACTTATGGTTATTAAAGCTGAATTGCGTCATCTTTGTGCTTTTCTGTTGCATGAAAAATTATTCCAAAAGATAAAACTCATAGATATTTAATATTTTGTTGTACTATCAAAGAACTAAAAGTTCTTCTTAGGAACATTTTTTTAATTGGGTGTCATAGCCCATCACTTGTAATAGAGAAAATGTTTTAAATTACACGTTTGGTAATATTATTAGTTATTATTTGTGTAGTAGTACATGTAGCTATAACAGAAATAGTAAATCCAGGACTTTGCTTCTAGATCATATGTAGTTACAGGTTCTAGATTTATGTATAATTCTGATGCCAAACAACTGTAGAAACAGATAAAATAGTGCCAGGGAGATTATCCCAGATTTAATCCCTGGCAATGCTTAGTCCCCTGAGCACTTCCAGGAATAACCCCTGAACATTGTGATGCCAGTAGCCTTTGAGAGCCTCTAGGTTAGCTCCAAAAAAGATAATAAAATAAGATAAATGAAGTACTGGTTGTCAAGCTATTAAACATCAGGCAATAAAAGATATTGATCCCCCAGATAAGGAAACAAGTGAGTCCAGGTCAGTATTTTGAGAGTTTTCAGGCAGTGCCACAGAGCCAAAGAGATTTTGCTAACTCCTAAATTGGAGAGATGGAGTTAATAATCTGGAGCCTAGTGACTAGTTTCAGAATGCAAATAGCCAAGAAGATTAGAAGACAAGAAGTTGCACTGTCATGAGCTCCACACACATGTATAAGGAAATATGAGGAATAAAGAAATAACCACTTAAAATGATTCTAATACATAATACCATAAAACTACAAGAATAGTAGCCATCATTCAAAGGGTATTAATTAAGTAAAGGGTCAAGGGTGGAGGATACCAAGAAAAGTCTTGCTCAGTAGTGGAGAACAGCAAGCCCTGAGCTTCCACTATACCTACCAAACAACTATCAAAAGAAAAACCTGAATATCAAACTTTTGTCATATATCTCAGCTGTGTCTTGAAACTTTAGAAATTCACAGGAAAACAAAATTATCAGGTATTCAACAAGATAAAATTCAGTGTCTAACATCCAATAAAAAATTTCCAGGCATGCATATAAGCAGAAAAAATGATTCATAGTGAATACAAATACCAATCTATTGAGACAATGAGTGTCTCTGAAATGAGTATTAAAATAACAGGCAAGAGCACTGAAAATATAGTTATTACTGTGGTCCAAATGTTCATGATGTCAAGGTATCATTGGCTATCATCAGAGATATGGAAGTTAAAATTAAAAAGACTCAAATTGACTCTTACAGAGTTGAGCATCACAGTATCTGAAATGAATATCATGTTGGTGGAAAGAATGACAGATTAGATATTGCAAAAGAAAAGATTAGTGAATTTGAAATCTTAACAATAGAAACTGCAAAATGAAACACAATGAGAAATCAAGACCACACATACTAAAAAAATGAGCAGATCATTTGAGAGTTGTGGGATAATTCATTTCAAGTTGTCATGTGTATGTAACTGAAATCCCCTAAAGAGAAGATAAAATTTTTGACAAAAATATTGTAATTAGGGGCTGGAGCAGTGGCGCAAGTGGTAGGGCTTTTGCCTTGCTATGCTCTAATCTAGGACGGACAGTGGTTAGATCTCCCAGTGTCCCATATGGTTCCCCAAGCCAGGAGCGATTTCTGAGCACATAGCCAGGAGTAACCTTTAGTGTCAACTGGGTGTGGCCCAAAGAAAAATATTGTAATTAATGATTGAAATATTTTCAAATTTTACAAAACTGCAAACTGACCCATCCAACATGTTCATGAGCCTAGAGGATCATTATATATCAAGGCACATTATAATCAAATTGCTCAAATGATGTGTTAAAGAGAAAAATCTTAAGGACCAAAGCGATAGTACAGCATCTAGGATACTTGCTTTACATATAGCTGACCTAGGGGCCGGGAAGGTGGTGCTAGAGGTAAGGTGTCTGCCTTGCTAGCGTAGGATGGACCGCAGTTCGATCCCCTGGCATCCCATATGGTCCCCCCCCAAGCCAGGGGCGATTTCTGAGCGTATAGCCAGGAGTAACCCCTGAGCATCAAATGGGTGTGGCCCCCCCCAAAAAAAAACATATAACTGACCTAGATTCAAGGATCACTGGAAGTGATCCCTAAGCACAGAGCCAGGAATAAGCCTGACCATCACCAGGTGTAGCCCAAAAATCAAAACATAACCAACAAAAAAATCTCAAAAGTTGCTAGGGTTGCAGGGTCAGTCAGTGAATTACTTATGTAAGTAAATTATGGATGTAACTTACTTATGTAAGTAACTTATGTTACTTGTGAATAAATGTAAGAATGAAGACATGGTTTCATTGAAAACCATGAACATAAACTACACTGTCAATTTAAAATATATTTCCTACAAAAATAACTTTCTTTTTTAATATAATTATTTATTATGGGACCAGAGAGATAGCATGGAGGTAAGACGTTTGCCTTGCATGCAGAAGGACGGTGGTTCAAATCCCGGCATCCCATATGGTCCTCCCAGCCTATTGGGGGGCGATTTCTGAGTGTAGAGCCAGGAGTAGCCCCGAGCACTGCTGGGTGTGACCCAAAAACCCAAAAATAATTTATTCTGCCAATAGAATATGATATACACAAGTGTATGTGTTAAGATACTTCTTTTTTATGTCTTTATTTAAACACCTTGATAACAAATATGATTGTAGTTGGGTTTTAGTCATGTAAAGAACACCCCTTCACCAGTGCAACATTCCCATCACCAATGTCCCAAATCTCCCTCCACCCCACCCCCACCCCCACCTGTACTCTAGACAGGCTTTCTACTTCCCTCATCCATTCACATTGTTTGGATAGTTCTCAATGTAGTTATTTCTCTAACTGCACTCATCACTCTTTGTGGTGAGCTTCATGTCATGAGCTGGACCTTCTAGCCCTCCTCTCTTTAGTCTCCGAGAATTACAAAAATAACTTTCAAAAATGGAGAGAACACTCTTCTAGAAATAAACACAGTGAGTTCATCACCAGCTATTATGGTAAGAATATTTATGGTCCCCTGAATAAAAACATAAGTGAAGACTTAATCCCCAATATCATGGTCTTTGAAGGTGACTTTTGAAAGTGTTTGGAGTTAATGGAGGTCATGAGGGTGAAGGGCCTGTATTGGGATTAATGTACTTAAATAAAGAGGAAGAGAAAGAGAGAGAGAGCAGGGCATGGTGAGAAATGACTGAATGCCAGAAAGATAACTAAGAAAGCAAATCAGTTGACACCTTGATCTTGGACTTCCCAGACTCCCAAAACAGTGAGAAACAGATTCCTATTGTTTGAGTCACTCAGTCTATTTTTTAAGCTGAACGACAATTCAGCATACCTCAACTCAAAGTGTTATTACTGAAGTTCGTTGGACAAAGGGAAAGTGTGTGTATGTAAAATTTTGTCTTTCTGTTCAAAAATCTTTTAAACATAACTGACTAAACAAAAAAGACAATGGAATGTGTCTGTAAAAGTAAAATAACTAAAGACCATAACTAAAGACCAAAAAGGGAGAAATGAAAACATATGTTATGAGATTCCCATGAAATGGTATATTATTTCTTGAAAGTAAGTTACACTAGCTTAAATAAGAATAGTAAAAAGCCTAAAGAAAATAATAAAATAACATACCAATAAGGAAGATAAAATTTAGTTATAAATAATAGCTAAAACAAAAGGAGTCAAGAAGTAAGAGAGCAAAGAACAGAATTTTAAAATAAATCAAATAGAAATTCAGTCACAAAACAGCAGATATAAAACCAGCCAATAGGTTGGAGAGTCAATTCAAAGGGCTGGAGCACAGATTCCGCATACAGGTTTGATCCTTGGCACTACAATGATCTCCTAAACATCATACCATGCATGACCCAAAAGAAAAACAAAAAATCCTTAATAAGTTTCAATAATGGCAATAAGCATAGATGGCATCAGTACCAGGATTGAAAATCAGAGCTATATTTAATCTTTTTAAAGATACACAACACCCAATAACATGCTCCCTATAAGAAATGCTTTGTTTTGTTTTGGGGCCATGCCTGGCAGTATTTAGGGCTTACTCCTGGCTCAGGAATCACTTCTGCTCATTCTTGGGGGACCATGTAGAGTGCTGGAAATTGAACCTGGATCAGCCACATGCAAGACAAGTACTATCTGTACTATCTCTCCAGCTCCTAAGAAGAATTTCTACCAAAATTCTACCTAAGTAAGAAGTACTCTATAAATATAAATACACAATGGAACCAGAGAGAAATAGAATAATAGTACAGGCAAGTCAGGCACTGGCCTTCCATGTAGCAAACCAAGTTTGATCCCAGGCATCCCACATGTGCCTCCAAGCCTCACCAGGAATGATCTCTGAGTACAGAGTCAGCAGTAAGTCCTGAGTACCATCAGGCATAGTGTGTGGCACAAAAACAGATACATACCTATATACACACATTGTTTTGTTAAAATATGTTAATGTGTCTATTAAAAAGAAAACAAATATGTTAATAATAATCAAAACTCTAAAGTGTTTATATTAATGTTAAACAAAGTGTATTTCAGAAAAAAAATTAACTGATAGACAAATTCATGACTATTGTGGGAAGTTTCAGCACCCTTCTCGATACTAAATATACCTTAAAGAGAAAATTAGTGAAAATTAAAAATTCTTAGCCAGAGCTATGGTTCACTGGTAGGTGGATGCCTTGTATGTGTGAGGCCCTGGGCACTGCACTTTTAAGAGGAGAAGCGCCAAAGAAATATACATGAGTTAGGACCCTGACCTTGCATGCAATAATCCAGCCTTGAGTTCAGTCTCTGGCAATGCATGTAGCCCACTTAGCACTGCCATGTATTACAGCTGATCACAGATTCTTGAATACCCCCTGAGAACTGTTGAGAGTGAGCCCCCAGACCCTCAAAACAAAAAGCCAAAAAAAAATTAAAGGAGTGGCCCAGCCAAGGGAATTCCCTCTCTAGTGCCCCCAATATTTAGTGTGCCTATGCAGGAAAAAAATAATAAGGCACAAAACAATATTTCTATCTATCCATTTAGTTATTTTTTTTCTCTTCCTTTGACTTCTGTGTTTTGATGTAGATAGTGAAGCTGATGTCTTCAATTTTATTTTATTTTATTTTTTCTTTATCTTTCTTTTTACACTCTGGCATGGTTTTATTTCAGGACCGAGACTAGTATGTGGTGCTTGTCTTTATTGATGTAGTGCTCACTGGGTATTTTATACTATATTTCTTTTTGTATTGGTACGGTATTTCAATTCCTTTTTTCCTATCCTCTCTCAAACTGAGGTTGAGAGCCTCTAGAAGGACTCTGTCCATTTTCGACTTATTTGGTTTTTACCCCATTTTATTGCTTTTCTTTTCTTCAAACAAAACCACATAATATGAACTATCTAGTTCTGCCTCTCAAATAGAGGGTGAAATAAGGGAGGGTACCAAGACCAAAAAGATATATGATCACTAAGTAGTAAGCTAGACACAGGGGACCATTTACTCTAGCAGCTCAGGGGGTAAGGGTGGGGGATATGGAATGCAAGATGGGAAGGGGGGGTGGAGGGAGGACAAATTTGGTGATGGGAATTCCCCTGCTTCAATGTTAATATGTACCTAAAATACTACTGTGAAAGATATGCAAGCCAATATGGTCAAAATAAAAATTATAAAAAAAAAAAGGAGTGGCCCAGAAGATGAATCAGTAGCTTAAAAGCTTTTTTCCAGCAAGCATAAGGCTGTGAGTTCAAATCCCAGAGCAACCGTTTCACTGAAATAATCCTGACAACCCTGAGTTCAATTGTAAAAGACTATTTTTTTTTTTTTGGTTTTTGGGCCACACCCAGCGATGCTCAGGGGTTACTCCTGGCTATGTGCTCAGAAGTTGCTCCTGGCTTGGGGGACCATATGGGACACCGGGGGATCGAACCGCGGTCCGTCCAAGGCTAGCGCAGGCAAGGCGGGCACCTTACCTTTAGCGCCACCGCCCGGCCCCAATTGTAAAAGACTATTAATAAGGGGCCGGAGCAGTGGTGCAAGCGGTAGGACATCTGCCTTGCATGCTTGAGTCTAACCTAGGACAGACCACAGTTCAGTCCCCAAAGCCAGGAGCGATTTCTGAGCAAATAGCCAGGAGCAACCCCTGAGTGTCACTGGGTGAAGCCCAAACCTCCTCCCAAAAAAGACTATTAATAATATTGGGAAACCTGGGGCCGGAGAGATAGCATGGAGGTAAAGCATTTGCCTGGCATGTAGCAGGTCAGTGGTTCGAATTCCGGCATCCCATATGGTCCCCAGAGCCTGCCAGGAGCGATTTCTGAGCATAGAGCCAGGAGTAACCCCTGAGCGCTGCCGGGTGTGACCCAAAAAACAAATAATAATAATATTGGTAAACCTTCTATATAAAGTGCTTAGTAAAATAGATGCAATAATACTCATTATCAGGAATATGTTAGATGACATCTGTACATGCTGCTTTTTTAGATATTAAATTAAAAGATTTTGGAAGGAATAATTGAAAAACTGTATACAATGATTCCAATAAATTCGCAGTGTTTTAATTAAATTATAGATAAAACTAAAGACCTAGTGCTTTCAGAAAAATTCTACCAAATATGTAAGAAAGAAATTATATCAGTTCTATACTAACTCATTTGGAAAATTATGGAAATAAGAATATTTCCTGACTCATTTCGTAAGACCAACACAACCTTAATACTAAAACCAGTCTTAAATATAAATATCTGTTGTGAACAGATTAATACTCCTCTTCAGCACAGATAAAAAGTTCTTAACAAGGGCCGGTGAGGTGGCACTAGAGATAAGGTGTCTGCCTTGCAAGTGCTAGCCAAGGAAGGACCACGGTTCGATCCCCTGGCATCCCATATGGTTCCCCCAAGCCAAGGGCAATTTCTGAGCACTTAGCCAGGAGTAACCCCTGAGTATCAAATGGGTGTGGCCCAAAAAAACAAAACAAAAAGAAAAGTTCTTAACAAAATTGTTGCAAATTGATTTGTACTGCAAGCCCATGTTTTCCCTGAACAGTTTCTCACTTGCTTACCTCAGTTTCTTTGCTTATTTCTGTTCTGGAGAAGCCTGAATCGTCTCTTGAACTAATTTTCCCTCATTCTCTTCACATCATTTTAAACAACTTTTATTCAATAAAAGTTACCTTGCTTCAGGACCGGAGAGATAGCATGGAGGTAAGGCATTTGCTTTTAATGCAGAAGAACGTAGGTTCAAGTCCTGACATCCCGTATGGTCCCCAAGCCTGCCAGGAACAATTTCTGAGTGTAGAGCCAAGAATAACCCCTGAGCACTGCCAGGTGTGACCCAAAATATAAAACAAGAAAAAAATTACCTTGCTTCAAAAAATAGTAGTAAATTGAATACTTCAATGTATGTAATAAAGAAAATATTTCATAATCAAGAGGAATTTATCTTAGAAATGTAAGGTTTATTTAACATTCAAAAAACTAAAATCAATAAATATTATCACTGTATTAACATAGTAAAAAGCTGATGATTCGTAGAAGCAGAAATGATATTTTTTAAATTCATCTTTTTTTTCTAATATATTTTTAATTCCCAACAAGCCATTGCTAGAAAGTAACTTCCTCAGATTTATCTAGAGGTATCTATGAAACATAGAGAGAAGTAGTAGCATTGAGGTAGTAGAAGTAGGAGTCAAAGAAGTAAGAGAAGAAGCCATTGAAACCAACCAAGTTGGAAAGGAAATAAAGTCTTTATTTACAGACAACATGTTCTTCCACAGAGGAAATCTGTTGTCTCTGACCTTGAAGGAAAAAAAATCTATGAGAACAAACACAGAGTCTTCAACAATGAAATTATGATACCCAAACTTTAACAACCAAACTTGAAAAGGTACCTGTTATGATGGCAGTCTAGGCAGTTCTCGGGAGGTATGAGATGAACACTAGTGGTGGAACTGGGACTGAAATATTGTATGTTTAAAACTTAACTCTGATTAACTTTGTATATAACAATGCTTTAGATTTTAAAAAATACAAAATGGAAAAAAAGCTGTGAGAAATACTGTTAAGCAAAGCTGAAAAATACAGTATTAATACAAAAATCCTTTTACCTCTATATCAGGGGTGGCGAACACGCGGCTCTTGAGCCACATGCAACTCCCAGCCAAAATGAAAATGAATGCGGCTCTTTGCCTCTTATCATTCTTTTGTCTACTGTGGCTCTTTGCCAAGTTTGGATTTTGTTCTGCTGCTTCTGAGGAGGGACCTCTGAGGAGAGATCTCCGAGCGAGCGTAGAGTCCCGCCCCCAGGCTGCGTCCTCCCGTCTCCCATCCCTGGGAAACAACTGCACGGGCCAGCGAGCGGGGGACCCGTGTGTCACATGTTGGGTCACATCTTGCCGTTAGTTCTTAGTGTGGAGGACGCAGCACACCCTCACCATCACTGCAGGATTTTGACCCTCACTCAAAATGGCAAAATGCAATATGTGATTAATAGATTATTGATAAAATTAGATGCTTTGTATGAGTGTTTGTTTTGGCAGGTCACTGCGTGGTGTGGCTCTCTGACTCTCACAGTTTAAAATTTTGGCTCTTTGTGTCGAACTTGTTTGCCATCCCTGTTCTATATATTATAAATAAAAAATCAAGATTAAATTATATACCAAAATCATTAATATTTTTATTTAAATACTAATTTAGAAGCCCATGAAAGACAACAGTGAATAGGGTGTTTGCCTTGCATACAGCTGACACAGATTGATCCTCAGCACCACAACTGGTACCCTGAGCTTTTGCTGGGGATCAAAACAGAGTCTCTCTCTGGCCTCCCTGGGTATTTTTAATGTCAGTATAGTGGCAAGGAAGGTAGCTTAGTTTACATCATAGACTTCACAAAGTGCAGGGTTCAATCTACAGGCATCAAAAAAGTCATTTTGGGGTTTTTTGCTTGTTTATTTGTTTGGGAACCATACCTATCAGTGTTCAGGGCTTACTCCTGATTCTTTTTTTTTTTTTTTTTTTTTTTGGTTTTTGGGCCACACCCGTTTGACGCTCAGGGGTTACTCCTGGCTATGCGCTCAGAAATCGCCCCTGGCTTGGGAGGACCATATGGGACACCGGGGATCGTCCTATGCTAGCGCTTGCAAGGCAGACACACCTTACCTCTAGCACCAACTTCCCGGCCCCTACTCCTGATTCTGTACTCAATAATTACATCCCTGCTATGCTCAAGGAATAATATGGGATGCTGAGGGTTGAAACTGAGTTGACCACATGCAAGGCTATCTGCTATACTATGGTTCAGCCCCAGTGCATTCTTTTTTTAAGAAAAGGAAGGAAACTTTTTTGTTAATCGATCTTCACTGGGATCCATATTTCCTATTCTTTCTAATGTGATATACTGTGTAATTTCTTAAGGAGAATATATATCAAGTATGCTGTGATAATGACAATAAAACATCAAGCATTTTTAGTGATGAGCTGGAACAGTGGTGCAAGCGGTAAGGCGTCTGCCTTTCCAGCACTAGCCTAGGATGGACCACAGTTCGATTCCCCAGTATCCCCTATGGTCCCCCAAGCCAGGGGCAATTTCTGAGCGCATAGCCTGGAGTAGCCCCTGAGCATCACCAGCTGTGACCCAAAACAAAACAACAACTAAAAAGAGTTTTTAGTGAGTAATAATAGATTATGTTGTTTGTGCTTTGTTTTAAATTAGTGGAGATCAGTTTCAATAGCTGACTATATCTATTTAGTATGAATGGAATGCTCTTTAGTTCACTTGTTAAATTATGTATTGTAGTTAAATTCTTTCCTCTGCTTGGTCCAGTTTCTACCTTGGACCTTATAAGTACTCCATCAAGAGAGCATTGCAAATATATCAAAATAATGTATTTCCTAGTAACATAAAGCTCAGTTAATATTTGCACTAGGACTGTGTATGTGTGGAATTTTTTTTCCAAAATAAAGCTGCCAAGCTGTAAGTATATATGCATATATATTAGTAAAACTATTAGGCCATGGAGATATTACAACAGATATAAACTCTTGCCTTGCATAAAGTCAACCCACATTCAAATCTCCAGCACCCTATATGGTCCCCAGAACCTGCCAGGAGTGAATCTTGATCACAGAGCCATAAGCCCTGATTAATATTAAATAAATATTAGTTAAAATTAATATTAAATAATGTTTGTAATTTTTGGAGGTGCCAGGGAGCAAAGTCAGGACCTCATACATACAAAGCAAGCCCTCTGTTGCTGAGTTTTCTAGCCCTAAGCTCTCTTAACTGGAGAATCAATCAATCTATAGAACATTTTTTTTTCGAGACCATTGTGAATTACAAGTCTTTCACAATTGTATTTTAGGTATATAGTGACAGTGAATTAGGGTCATTCCCACCACCATTGTTTACCTCCCTCCACCATAGTTCCCCACATGTATGTCATACGTCTACCTTTACTCCCTGGAATACCAGTGTAACAGGTCCATTTTGTGTTTAGGTTGTTACAGTTTGAGTCTCTTGATTGTATTGTCCTTGACTTATATCCAAGCTGTAGTACTTTTTAATAGCCTGATGGTTTTTTCTCCTTCGTATCCTCTAGCAAAAATCTGTAGCCATTGAATTCTCACATTTGAGTATAAATTCCATGTAAGCATAACATTCTATTGTTTAGCCTCATACCTGCAGTTGAAAAACTGAACTCTTAATATTTGACAAATGAAAGAATAATAAATAATGTTTATGTTTAGGGGCTGGAAAAATAGTTCTGGTTTGCACATGGCCAACCTTGGTTGTATCCCCAACACCACATTTCCTGAACAATGCCAGAGATGCTTCCCCCAAAAAAGTACATTTGTGTTTTAAAATTCTATTAAGAGACCTGGCTTTATTACTGGGGCGGGGAGAGGGAGGTAAAAGAACACAATAAGGGATAAGGATAGTCAATAGATTTGACTTTCCAAAGTTCTGGGAATGGGAGATAAGCCCGATATTTGGATCATATACTCAAGATCCTGAGTTCAGACCCTAGCGTTGTATGGCTTCCTGAACTCTGCTGGTTATAGCACTGATGGAGAAACCCCCCAAAAATTAAAAAGAGCACAAACAAGTATATGTTCTTAGGGAGCATGCACATGCAGCTGAATAGCTCATGGTAGAGGTCTTGGGAAGTGGGTTATTCTCTCTCACCTGCTTTCTGACTCTGGTAGCTGTGGTGACCCAGCCTTTCTTTCTTGCAGGGTGTAAACGGCATGTCTGTGGATGAGAAGCCTGACTCCCCCATGTATGTGTATGAGTCCACAGTCCACTGTACCAACATCCTCCTGGGCCTCAATGACCAGCGGAAAAAGGATATTCTCTGTGATGTGACTCTGATAGTGGAGAGGAAGGAGTTCCGGGCCCACCGGGCTGTGCTGGCTGCATGCAGTGAATATTTCTGGCAGGCGCTAGTCGGACAGACGAAAAATGACTTGGTGGTCAGCTTGCCTGAGGAGGTACAGTAGTCTGGTCTGTTTATGTGGTTGTTACTGGGGGCTTATTGACTTAGATACAATGGCCTGAGTCAGAACTGGAAGGCAGACCCTGTGCTATATCCCCATCCGGGAATTGAAGTTCGTGTCACCCACACACAAAGTCTGCGGCAAACTCAGTTTCGATTTGAAGCACTCTGAGTCTCTGGAGGCATGACTGAGCATCGAGTCTTTCTTTCGGGGAAACAACCCTCACCTGTGGCTCCCAGACACTCATTCACCTGCTCTGCTGGTGTTCCCCAGAGTTCAATGTTGTTTGTCCCCAAAGTGGAATTTGAATCACAGAGCAGGTGGCAATAGTTTTCTCTTCCAGGTGAAGGATGGCTCAAGTCCCCTTGACAGAAGCATAGAAAATACACAGAGCAACCTCACTGGGGGGCTGGGAGAATTAAAACCAAGCAGTGATTTCTAGAATTGGCATAGTAAGATTCTA
Source organism: Suncus etruscus (assembly GCF_024139225.1). Lineage (NCBI taxonomy): Eukaryota > Metazoa > Chordata > Mammalia > Eulipotyphla > Soricidae > Suncus > Suncus etruscus. The sequence goes on along the minus strand of NC_064851.1, from coordinate 58,533,846 downwards.
TGAAACATATACTTGCTTCTCTCGCATTTGCTGAAAATACCCTTCTCAGGTTTCTCGATTACTCTAGTCATTTGAGTACCACAAGGAAATGAGTCGCTGACTCTCTTCTGCCCATAGATGATACTCAAGTGGAAGATTTGAACTACAGGAACTCAAAAGTAAAAGGGTAACAGGGACAGGCTCTGGACTCCTCATCTTCTGTCTTCCTGGCTTCTTTTTTTTCTTTTTCTTTTTTATTCTTGGGCCACACCCACTAATGCTTCAGGATTATTTCTAGCTCTGCATTCAGGAGTTACTCCTGGAAGCGCTCCAGGATCATATGGGATGCTGGGGATTGAATCCAGGTCAGCCACATGCAAATCGAGATCCCTACCCACTATATTATCACTTCAGCCCTGACTTCCTTTATTTTCTTTTGGGGGAATTGTGTTTGAGCCATACCTGGTGACATTCAGGGGTTACTCCTGAATCTGCACTGTTGGGACCATATGGGATGCCAGAGATCAAATCTGGCTGTACCATAAGCAAGCAAACATCCTACCAGGTGTATTATCACTCTAGCCCCAGATTTCCTTCATTTTCTGACTAATGGAAACACCAAATAGCTTCAGGTTGTGTTCTGAGCCTGAATCATTTCTGTGGCAACAGCAGGATACAACACTTGAGGTCCCACTAACAACTGTGCAGAGACACAGTTACTCTAGGGAACAAGTCACATCTATCATGCTCACTCATAGCACTCAAGAATTGTACAGTGATTTCCTGAACTGACTACATAAAGTGACCCTGGCAAAAAAAACTAGTGACCCTATCACCTTGCTCTTCTGTGCTAATGGGCCCAAGCATCATTTAGTCCTAGGTCACAACCTCACCTGTTTCCAGGGGCCTGATAAGAAATAGAAATAGTGAAAGCATGGAGCTGGAACAGTGGTGCAAGCGGTAGGGCTTCTACCTTGCACACGCTAGCATAGGACAGACCACGGTTCGATTCCCCAGCGTCCCATATGGTGCCCCAAGCCAGGAGCTATTTCTGAGCACATAGCTAGGAGTAACCCCTGAGTGTAGCCCAAAAACCAAAAACAAAAGAAATGATGAAAGCAGGGTATAGAAGACAGCAGGGTAGGGAAAGACAAGCACATGCTTCACAAAGACATCCAAATGCAACTGAAAAAATTGAACAGTCAAATAAGACAGGGGAGATGGTGGCGAGGGTCCCCAGCTCCCTTGTGAAGCATGTCTTATGGGAGTGGCCAGCTGGTACAGTGAAGAGGGCTAAATCATTTCACCTTTTAATGCTATTGTTCTTTTTTAGGCCTACAGCAAAGACTTTTGCATCTTATTCCATTAGCAAGAAAGTAGCTAGAGAGATTCCTATTCTAAGAGCAAAAGATAAATCAGTGATAAATTCTGAGGCAGGAGTAGGGAGGAAACTTCGGTACCAAGTACTATAGGAAGACCAAGGAATGGGGGCTTGTGGTGACAGGGTAGGGGACCACTGAGCCTCTCAGATGCTCTGTCCTGAGAAATGATAAATTTTTCTGGAATTAGGCCATGGAAGAGCCCTTCTTAGTGACTCCAGCACTATAATCTAGAAATATTTGGTTTTAGAGTCACACCCAGCAGTGCTCAGGGTTACTCCTGGCTTTATGCTCAGAAATTGCTCCGCAGGTTCAGGGGACCATATGGGATGCCGGAATTTGAACCACTGTCCTTCTGCATGCAAGGCAAATGCCTTACCTCCATGCTATCTCTCCGGCCTCTATAATCTAGAAATATTTGGAAACCTCTTTATATCCAGAATAGTCTTGAGGGAGATGGGGCTTAGAGTTTACTTATTATCTTCTTTGGAGGCCTGCCTTATTTATACGTTTCTTACTCATTTTTAAAAGATCTGCTCATACATAAATATCTGTACAAATGTGAACAATACTTCAATTGTATCAATACTTCAACTTCTATTATAATACAAGTTTATGAAACTGCATACAGCTCAGTCTCCTTAGTGATTGTTGGTACTGTATTGAGATTCCATGGATTTGTGGCCTGACCCCCAGGCTGCCCTCAGTGAGTTCAGGAATTCTGGCCACTACATTTCCAAGCTTCACTTATTTCCTATGAAAATGCTGACAATCACAGGCTGGACACAGAAGACAGTGGTGGGTTTTTGCCTTGCACATGGCTAGCCTGGATTCTATTCTGACTCCCCTATAGTCCCTTGAGCCCCACCAGGAGGGATATAGAGTCAAGAGCCTGCACACCACCAGGTGTGACCAACAACAAAACCAAAATTTTAGTGCTGAAATTACCAAGTCCTTGAATTATGTATCCTAACGTAATACCAATGCAAGAATATTTAAAGGAGGGCCGGAAAGATAGCATGGAGGTAAGGCGTTTGCCTTTCATGCAGAAGGATGGTGGTTTGAATCCCGACATCCCATATAGTCCCCTGTGCCTGCCAGGGGCAATTTCTGAGCCTAGAGCCAGGGGTAACCCCAGAGCACTGCTGAGTGTGACCCAAACCCCCCCCCAAAAAAAAGAATATTTAAAGGAAACTAGGATATACATATATCTGCCATATCTTAAAAGTTACATTTTAGGGGCCGGTGAGGTGGCGCTAGAGGTAAGGTGTCTGCCTTGCAAGCGCTAGGCAAGGAAGGACCGCGGTTTGATCCCCCGGCATCCCATATGGTCCCCCCAAGCCAAGGGCAATTTCTGAGCGCTTAGCCAGGAGTAACCCCTGAGCATCAAACGGGTGTGGCCCCCCCCCCCAAAAAAAAAAAAAAGTTAACATTTTAAATCGAGACACTGAAAATTGATTGTTTATTTAGCACTATTTAGTCTATTTTTGTTTGTTTACTTCATAGTTTTTCTATTTGGCCTTTTTTGGGGGGTCCATAAAGGCATGGCTGTATTTGGGGGACCCACCTGGTGCTGAGAATTCGGCACACAGTGCACATGCTCCAGCTATTGGCGCTCTCTCCCTTGTTTGCACTGGATCTTTAAAGGAAAAGACACTGTTCAGACATCACACAAACATTTGCTTGATCTTTTACAATGAAGTTCAGTGAGAATTTTCTGTGAGAATTTTATTCTCTTCTATCTTTATGCAGTGATTATTGCTCCTATATAATCAGCATTCCCAAGCCCTTAAAACATTGGAGTTGCCCTGTGTACCTGAATCTTTCGGCAAGACAGTTTCTGTTGTTCTGTGGGAGTAGGAAGCTTTTTGACATTCAACTCAATCTCCCATTTCTCACCAATGCCACATGTGAGGCTGCCCCAATGCCCTCCCCTTTATATTTGAGGCTGTGGTTGGGTCTGTCATTGTTTCTGAGCCTGCCTCCAAGGGCCTTTTCTCTTAGCTCTTCACACAGCCTCAGGCAGCCCTGAGTGCAGCCATTGTCTTCTCTCCTGGCTGTTTGCACCCTGAAAGTTCTTACATGCTCTGTGGTCATTGTCCTTCTGAGCTCAGTAAATTACTTCATAGAATTTGAATAAAGTGGAGAATAAACAAACAGCCCAACCACTACCATGGAAAGTAGCTGTCAGAAACTAACTGGCTTTTGGTTCAGATGGTGTGAAAAATGGTGTTTTATTAGTTCCTTGGAAATCTCTAATCCTCATTATAATCTTAGCACCAAATTCAGACCAGTTTTCCGACCCTGTCTCAACTTTGTTCCTAGTTAACTGTAAAATAAATCACATGTTGCTACTTCAGTCCCCACACACCATATTTTACCCCGATGTGGATGGGTCTGAAATAAGTAGGGTAGCCTCAAAGAATTAATAAACCAAGTCAGAGAGTCATGGAGTTGTTTGCTTTTTTGCCTCGTGATCTCTGTGCACCAAAGCCATACTGACTTTTCTTTATCCTCCTGTACAAATTCAACTGTGGAGAAAGGTAGAGTGGACTTTTACATGTTAAAATAATATGTTTAAAGTAAAGAGGAAGATGGGGAAATTCCTTTGTTTTGGGTTAATTGTTGGATGTCATCTTATACTTAACCACCTTCACACTCACTGGACAGCCACTTCCAACAACTTCTTGGGGAAGAAACATGGTTGAATCTACAAGTCACCACCCTCTCTATTTCTCTAAGCTTATCCATTGAACCAGACTCAGCTTTGCCCTCCAACTGATATCAGTTGTGCAGTTCTACTCAAAATCTTGTTTCTGATATGCCTTGTAGTTTCTAGCAAATCAAATCAAATAAGTCATTGCTGTGTAGACTCTGGTCTTAAAGAAAAAGAGAAATAGAGCCAAAGTCTTCTAGAAGTCGAACAGTTACTGCATTATCTTGCCTGCTTATTTTTTTATTGAAATGAAATAATTGTTTTTTATTGAAATGCAATAAATATTGTCTCTACTACTGAAAAACACATGTTTGTATGTCCACATATAGTAAGAGAATAAAGCATTGTGCTTAGTACTTTTGTTAAATAATGATTCCCCTTTATTTTTTATTTTTATTAATATTTTTATTTAAACACGTTGATTACAAATATTATTGTAGTTGGGTTTCAGTCATGTAAGGAACAACCCCCTTTCACCAGTGCAACATTCCCATCACCAATATTCCAAATCTCCCTCCTCCCCACCCCACCCCCACCTGTACTCAAGACAGGCTTTCTACTTCCCTCATTCATTCCTATCATGGCTAAGTATCCTTTTGTGCTAACATATGGGGAGGGTATAAATGATCTATGACCCAGCACTGCAAGGCCATTCTTCCACTGCTTTTGATGATTCATGCTGTCTCAACAAATACCACCTTAGATACGGTCTTAGAAACCATTGAGAACAGATCATAAATTGTGGCAGAAATGTTACCATTATCAGGAAGTTTAGTCTTACAGCATATGGAGTATAGAAAGCAAGTAGAGTGTGCTTTCTTGCAGATGACTCATGGCCATGTGGGCTTGCTCACCAACCCCATTCCTTTTTTTTTTTTTAATAATTTTTATTTTGACCAAAGTGAATTACAAATCTTTCACAGTAATATTTTAGGTACATAGTGACATTGAATCAGGGGCATTCCCACCACCAGTGTTGTCCTCCCTCCACCCCTGTTTCAGCATGCATCCCATATCCTCCTCCTTTGCTTCCCGGGGCTGCTAGTATAAAGTGGTCCCCTCTGTGTCTAGCTTATTGTAGATTGGGTATCGATTCTGTTGTTGTTGGTTTTGGATTTGGTGTTTAAGTCTGATCATTTTTATTTCTACTCAATGTTCATATGACTGTTGGCCTTAATACCATCCATTATTTCCCCCTCAATTTATAAGCAGAACAAGATGATTCAAGTTATGTGGTTCTGTTTAAAGGAAAAAGGGAGGTGCAAAAATCAAACAAAAAACCAGGAGGAGTCTATCTAGAGGATATAAATATCAATTTAAGAGAAGAGAGCGGAAAAGGAAGAATAACATAACAAAAATACAAAAAATAAAAAATAAACAAGAAAACAAAAAAAACTACAATGACAAAAAATCAAACAACAACAAAAAAATGAAAAGCACCACAGCAATAAAGACAAAAACCAAACAATAATCACAATCCCAAAATAAAAACAAAACTAAAAACAAATAAACAACAACAAAAACAAATTTGTGCTGCTTTTCTATTTCTTTTTTTTTCTTTTTTGCATAGGCACAGTAAATATTAGGGAGATTAGAAAGGGAGTTCCCTTGGCCTAAGAGATACAGGGTTTCTCCACCCTTAAATCATATTGCCATGAGAATAACTACAGGCTCCGTACATGCTTTTTTACTCTCCCCTAGGTTTTTTTGTGGTGTCTGGAAACTTTCTGCTCATTTGTAGATGATAAAATCAGGCCTCTGTAACTAGAGATCTTGGTATTTGTACAGGTCATATGATGGAGTCTTTCTTTATAGTTCTAGAAGTTCTATTCCATCACTGTTATTTTAATCAGTCTTCTGTAGTTGGTGGACTTGGGTTTTGGCACCGATCCTAGAATAGAGTTTGGACGAAGCCTAAGATAGAGTCTTTCATTATGTTTCCAGAAGTTCAGTTCAGTTGCAGTTGTCTCAGTCTCAGTTGTCTCTGGAATTAGAGATCTTGGTTGTTGTACAGATCATAGGCCAAAGCGTAGGCCAGGGTCTTTCTCATTAGTTCCAGGATAAGTTTTTCCCAGTCATAGTTGTCACAGTCATTCTTCTGTAGATAGTGGTCTTGGCTTTTGCACAGATCAAGGATGACATGTCTTCTGATTACATCTTATCATTTGGTGGTGAGATAAGACAACCTGTTCTTACCAACCCCATTCTTGGAGGACAATTTGGCACTCTCTCAGAAAGCTAAAAGAATACCAGCTTTTGGGAAATTTTGTTTGTTTGTTTTGTTTTGTTTTTGGGTCACATCCAGCAGTGCTCACAGGTTACTCCTGGCTCTGCACTCAGAAGCCACTTCTGGCAGGCTCAGGCCTCAGCTTATGGGAATTTATTGCCAAGGTTTCTACCAAAAAATTCAAAGATTACAAGAGTTGGTGAGGATGCTGGTGGAACAGCACCTTGTTACACTTGAAATGAAAATTGGCAGGAATAGAATTGGTACAGATATTATAGAAAACAATATGGAGACTGCTCAAAATAGTAAAAATATTTGGGAATACAGCAATTGCCTTTTGAGGAAATAAAAGCATTATCTCTAAGAAATAAATACATTACTTATGAGGAGGCCATATAACTCCTATTTGTTGTTCCATTATTCCCAGAAACCAAATCATGGGAATAATGAAGCATCTGTTGTTAGATGTCTACATAGAGAAAATGTGAGCCTATACAGTAGAATACATGTATATAACATATACATATGGAATATTACATACCTGTAGAAAGAAGGAAATTCTATTTGAAGCAACATGGATAAACCTGGGAGCACTGTTCAAAATAAAATGAGCCCAAAGTCCTTTGACTCTAAATATCACCAGGAATTACATCTGAGCAGAGAGTGAAGTCTAAGCCCTGAGCACTGCTTGGTATGGCCCCAAAACATTTAAAAAAACACACACATTAATTTATTTTTGGGTTTTTTATTTTTTGGACATACCCAGTGGCACTCAGGAGTTATTTCTGGCTCTGTGCTCAGAAATAACAGCTGGCAGCCTCAGGGGACTATGTGGGATGCTGGGAATCAACCCGGGTCCATCTCGGGTCAGCCATGTGCAAGTTAAATCTCCTATCACTGTGCTATCGCTTCAGCCCCCAAACTATTTTTAAAAGCTATTAGTAATAATAATAACAAATTCAGTAAGACAGTAAAACAGACATATATTGCATGATTTCACAAGTGACATCTGAAAACAAATCAGACTTAGTAACAGCAAATAGAAGAGTAGATAGCTGAGACTGAGGGGAGGACAAAACAGAAGATAGTGATCAAAGGGTATAAACTTTCTGTTGTTAAATGAACACACTCTAGAAACCTCAAGAACAGTGTGGTTGCCATGGTAGTTAATAACAATGATATCTCTTTCATCTGTTCTGTACCTGAAATATACAGAAAGTATAGATCTCAATTGTTTCCACCTCAAAACAAAATGCTAACAGGGAGTGTTGAATGATATGCTCATTGGTTTGGTGTTGGTAATCATTGCACTATATATATTTTTTAAAACAGTAAAGATATCCCTTAAATAGTTGATGTTTTATTTGTATAAATCAATCAATCAATCAGTAATAAAAGCCAGAGGGAAAGAGGCCATTGCCAAGATCACTGTTTTTCCTTGTGTTTCTTTCCTGAGTCTTCCACCCTCCAGAGGAGAGAATTCATGCAGGAAAAACTTTAGTATCAGGTCAGTATTATTCCTTTAAGTGAATTTTCCTAGCTATATTTCAGATTTCTGTTCATTTATCCCTGTTACTTCCCTTTGTTTTTTCTTTTCTCATTTAATGGCATATCTCGTTTTTCAGGTCTAGACAAATAGGAAAATAAACCCAGAAGGCTTCTGGATAAAGTGCATTTTTGTTGTTGTTTGAGTTACACTCAGCTCTGAGCTCAAGTATAACTTTTAGTAGGGCTCATGGGACCATATGGGATGTCAGAATTGAATCTTGCTGCATGCAAGGCAGTACCCTTCCCTCTATTAGAGATCTATAGCCATTTTTCTCTCTTTTTTGGAGAAAAGAGAGGGACCTCCCCAGTAATGCTGGGGTGTCTTTGAGACTCACCGTGTAGGCCTGCCATTTAGGCACTACAGCCTGGTAGTTTATTGATGCTTAGGCCTAGTGCTCAGTGAGCATGTGGTGCTGGGGACTGAACTCAGGGCATTGCATATGCAGAACCTGTCTGTAGCCCTTCTGAGTTATCTCTCTAGTCCCTTCTGTTAAGTCTTATATAAAGTGAAATAAGGACTCTTCAGTATAGCTTCGCATAGAGGCCTACAAGAAAATT